>NW_027665644.1:0-100194 GCF_963924005.1 Protomyctophum bolini | reverse complement strand
TATACTTAATAATATACTTAATAATATACTTTAATAATATACTTTAATAATATACTTTAATAATATACTTAATAATATACTTAATAATATAGTTTAATAAGTATACTTTAATAATATACTTTAATAATATAGTTGACATAATATAGTTAATAATATAGTTGAATAATATAGATTAAATCTAATATACTTTAATAATATACTTTAATAATATACTTTAATAATATAGTTGAATAATATACTTTAATAATATACTTAATAATATACTTAATAATATAGTTTAATAATATACTTTAATAATATACTTTAATAATATACTTAATAATATACTTAATAATAATAGTTTAATAATATACGTTTAATAATATACTTTAATATACTTTAATAATATACTTTAATTAATATACGTTTAATAATATACTTTAATAATATAGTTTAATAATATACTTAATAATATAGTAATATACTTAATAATATACTTAATAATATACTTTAATATATACTTATAATATACTTTAATAATATTACTTAATAATAGTTTAATAATATACTTTAATAATATACTTTAATAATATAGTTTAATAATATAGTAATATATTAATAATATAGTTAATAATATAGTATAATAGTTAATAATATACTTTAATAATATACTTAATAATATAGTTAATAGTTAATAATATACTTTAATAATATACTTAATAATATACTTATAATATACTTTAATAATATAGTTTAATAATATACTTAATAATAGTTAATAATATACTTAATAATAGCTTTAATAATATACTTAATAATATACTTTAATAATATACTTTAATAATATAGCTTGAATAATATACTTACTAATATACTTAATAATATACTTTAATTAGTTAATAGATATACTTTAATAATATACTTAATAATATACTTAATAATATAGTTTAAAAATATAAGTTAATAATATACTTTAATAATATAGTTGAATAATATAGTTGAATAATATAGTTGAATAATATACTTTAATAATATACTTAATAATATACTTAATAATATAGTTTAATAATATACTTAATAATATACTTTAATATATACTTAATAATATACTTAATAATATAGTTTAATAATATACTTTAATAATATACTTTAATAATATAGTTTAATAATATACTTTAATAATATACTTTAATAATATACTTTAATAATATAGTTTAATAATATAGTTTAATAATATAGTTGAATAATATAGTTTAATAATATAGTTTAATAATATAGTTAATAATATAGTTGAATAATATAGTTTAATAATATACTTTAATAATGTACTTTAATAATATACTTTAATAATATAGTTGAATAATATACTTTAATAATATACTTAATAATATACTTACTAATATAGTTTAATAATATACTTAATAATATACTTTAATAATATACTTAATAATATACTTAATAATATAGTTTAATAATATACTTTAATATATACTTTAATAATATACTTTAATAATATAGTTAATAATATAGTTTAATAATATACTTAATAATATACTTTAATAATATACTTTAATAATATACTTTAATAATATACTTAATAATATACTTAATAATATACTTTAATAATATACTTTAATAATATACTTTAATAATATAGTTGAATATATACTTTAATAATATAGTTGAATAATATAGTTTAATAATATACTTTAATAATATACTTTAATAATATACTTTAATAATATACTTTAATAATATAGTTTAATAATATACTTTAATAATATAGTTTAATAATCTACTTAATAATATACTTAATAATATAGTTTAATAATATACTTTAATAATATACTTTAATAATATAGTTGAATAATATAGTTTAATAATATACTTTAATAATATACTTTAATAATATAGTTTAATAATATACTTTAATAATATAGTTGAATAATATAGTTTAATAATATACTTAATAATATACTTTAATAATATAGTTAATAATATACTTTAATAATATAGTTTAATAATATACTTAATAATATAGTTTAATAATATAGTTTAATAATATAGTTTAATAATATAGTTTAATAATATACTTTAATAATATACTTTAATAATATAGTTAATAATATAGTTTAATAATATACTTTAATAATATACTTAATAATATACTTAATAATATAGTTTAATAATATACTTTAATAATATAGTTTAATAATATACTTAATAATATACTTTAATAATATAGTTTAATAATATACTTAATAATATAGTTTAATAAAATACTTTAATAATATACTTTAATAATATACTTTAATAATATACTTGAATAATATACTTTAATAATATACTTTAATAATATACTTAATAATATAGTTTAATAATATACTTTAATAATATACTTAATAATATACTTAATAATATAGTTTAAAAATATAAGTTAATAATATACTTTAATAATATAGTTGAATAATATAGTTGAATAATATAGTTGAATAATATACTTTAATAATATACTTAATAATATACTTAATAATATAGTTTAATAATATACTTTAATAATATACTTTAATAATATACTTAATAATATACTTAATAATATAGTTTAATAATATACTTTAATAATATACTTTAATAATATAGTTTAATAATATACTTTAATAATATACTTTAATAATATAGTTTAATAATATAGTTTAATAATATAGTTTAATAATATAGTTGAATAATATAGTTTAATAATATACTTTAATAATGTACTTTAATAATATACTTTAATAATATAGTTGAATAATATACTTTAATAATATACTTAATAATATACTTAATAATATAGTTTAATAATATACTTTAATAATATACTTTAATAATATACTTAATAATATACTTAATAATATAGTTTAATAATATACTTTAATAATATACTTTAATAATATAGTTGAATAATATAGTTTAATAATATACTTTAATAATATAGTTTAATAATATAGTTTAATAATATAGTTGAATAATATAGTTTAATAATATACTTTAATAATATACTTTAATAATATAGTTTAATAATATACTTTAATAATATAGTTTAATAATATACTTAATAATATAGTTTAATAATATAGTTTAATAATATAGTTTAATAATATAGTTTAATAATATACTTTAATAATATACTTTAATAATATAGTTGAATAATATAGTTTAATAATATACTTTAATAATATACTTTAATAATATACTTAATAATATAGTTTAATAATATAGTTTAATAATATACTTAATAATATACTTAATAATATAGTTTAATAATATAGTTTAATAATATACTTTAATAATATACTTAATAATATACTTTAATAATATACTTTAATAATATACTTTAATAATATACTTTAATAATATACTTTAATAATATACTTTAATAATATACTTTAATAATATAGTTTAATAATATACTTAATAATATACTTTAATAATATACTTTAATAATATACTTTAAAAATATACTTTAATAATATAGTTTATTAATATACTTTATTAATATACTTTAATAATATAGTTTAATAATATACTTAATAATATACTTTAATAATATACTTTAAAATATAGTTTAATAATATAGTTTAATAATATACTTAATAATATACTTTAATAATATACTTTAATAATATACTTTAAAATATACTTTAATAATATAGTTTATTAATATACTTTATTAATATACTTTAATAATATACTTTAATAATATACTTAATAATATACTTTAATAATATAGTTAATAATATACTTAATAATATAGTTTAAGTATATTATTATAAAGTATATTATTAAAGTAATATATTAAACTATATTATTAAGTATATTATTAAGTATATTATTAAAGTATATTATTAAACTATATTATTAACTATATTATTAAAGTATATTATTAAGTATATTATTAAAGTATATTATTCAACTATATTATTAAAGTATATTATTAAAGTATATTATTAAACTATATTATTAAACTATATTATTAAGTATATTATTAAACTATATTATTAAAGTATATTATTAAAGTATATTATTAAACTATATTATAACTATATTATTAAAGTATATTATTAAAGTATATTATTAAAGTATATTATTCAACTATATTATTAAAGTATATTATTAAAGTATATTATTAAACTATATTATTAAACTATATTATTAAGTATATTATTAAACTATATTATTAAAGTATATTATTAAAGTATATTATTAAACTATATTATTCAACTATATTATTAAAGTATATTATTAAAGTATATTATTAAGTATATTATTAAAGTATATTATTAAAGTATATTATTAAAGTATATTATTAAACTATATTATTAAACTATATTATTAAACTATATTATTAAACTATATTATTAAGTATATTATTAAGTATATTATTATACTATATTATTAAACTATATTATTAAGTATATTATTAAACTATATTATTAAAGTATATTATTAAAGTATATTATTAAACTATATTATTCAACTATATTATTAAAGTATATTATTAAAGTATATTATTAAAGTATATTATTAAACTATATTATTAAACTATATTATTAAGTATATTATTAAACTATATTATTAAAGTATATTATTAAACTATATTATTAAAGTATATTATTAAAGTATATTATTAAAGTATATTATTAAACTATATTATTAAACTATATTATTAAACTATATTATTAAACTATATTATTAAGTATATTATTAAAGTATATTATTAAAGTATATTATTAAACTATATTATTAAACTATATTATTAAACTATATTATTAAAGTATATTATTAAACTATATTATTAAAGTATATATTAAAGTATATTATTAAACTATATTATTAAACTATATTATTAAAGTATATTATTAAAGTATATTATTAAGTATATTATTAAACTATATTATTAAACTATATTATTAAACTATATTATTAAACTATAGTATAAAGTATATTATTAAAGTATATTATTAAAGTATATTATTAAAGTATATTATTCAACTATATTATTAAAGTATATTATTAAAGTATATTATTAAACTATATTATTAAACTATATTAATAAACTATATTATTAAACTATATTATTAAAGTATATTATTAAGTATATTATTAAACTATATTATTAAACTATATTATTAAAGTATATTATTAAAGTATATTATTAAAGTATATTATTAAAGTATATTATTAAAGTATATTATTAAACTATATTATTAAGTATATTATTAAGTATATTATTAAACTATATTATTAAAGTATATTATTAAGTATATTATTAAACTATATTATTAAACTATATTATTAAACTATATTATTAAAGTATATTATTAAAGTATATTATTAAAGTATATTATTAAATATATTATTAAAGTATATTATTAAACTATATTATTAAAGTATATTATTAAAGTATATTATTAAAGTATATTATTCAACTATATTATTAAAGTATATTATTAAAGTATATTATTAAACTATATATTAAACTATATTATTAAGTATATTATAACGTATATTATTAAAGTATATTATTAAAGTATATTATTAAACTATATTATTAACTATATTATTAAAGTATATTATTAAAGTATATTATTAAAGTATATTATTCAACTATATTATTAAAGTATATTATTAAAGTATATTATTAAACTATATTATTAAGTATATTATTAAACTATATTATTAAAGTATATTATTAAAGTATATTATTAAACTATATTATTAAACTATATTATTAAAGTATATTATTAAAGTATATTATTAAGTATATTATTAAAGTATATTATTAAAGTATATTATTAAAGTATATTATTAAACTATATTATTAACTATATTATTAAACTATATTATTAAACTATATTATTAAGTATATTATTAAAGTATATTATTATACTATATTATTAAACTATATTATTAAGTATATTATTAAATATATTATTAAAGTATATTATTAAAGTATATTATTAAACTATATTATTAAACTATATTATTAAAGTATATTATTAAAGTATATTATTAAAGTATATTATTAAACTATATTATTAAACTATATTATTAAGTATATTATTAAACTATATTATTAAAGTATATTATTAAAGTATATTATTAAAGTATATTATTAAAGTATATTATTAAATATATTATTAAAGTATATTATTAAAGTATATTATTAAACTATATTATTAAACTATATTATTAACTATATTATTAAACTATATTATTAAGTATATTATTAAAGTATATTATTAAAGTATATTATTAAACTATATTATTAACTATATTAATAACTATATTATTAAACTATATTATTAAAGTATATTATTAAAGTATATTATTAAACTATATTATTAAACTATATTATTAAAGTATATTATTAAAGTATATTATTAAGTATATTATTATACTATATTATTAACTATATTATTAAACTATATTATTAAACTATAGTATAAGTATATTATTAAAGTATATTATTAAGTATATTATTAAAGTATATTATTAAACTATATTATTAAAGTATATTATTAAAGTATATTATTAAACTATATTATTAAACTATATTATTAAACTATATTAATAAACTATATTATTAAACTATATTATTAAAGTATATTATTAAGTATATTATTAAACTATATTATTAAAGTATATTATTAAAGTATATTATTAAAGTATATTATTAAACTATATTATTAAGTATATTATTAAGTATATTATTAAACTATATTATTAAACTATATTATTAAGTATATTATTAAACTATATTATTAAAGTATATTATTAAACTATATTATTAAAGTATATTATTAAAGTATATTATTAAAGTATATTATTAAACTATATTATTAAACTATATTATTAAACTATATTATTAAGTATATTATTAAGTATATTATTAAACTATATTATTAAACTATATTATTAAGTATATTATTAAACTATATTATTAAAGTATATTATTAAAGTATATTATTAAACTATATTATTAAACTATATTATTAAAGTATATTATTAAACTATATTATTAAACTATATTATTAAACTATATTAAGTATATTATTAACTATAGTATTAAAGTATATTATTAAACTATATTATTAAACTATATTATTAAACTATATTATTAAACTATATTATTAAAGTATATTATTAAACTATATTATTAAACTATATTATTAAACTATATTATTAAACTATATTATTAAGTATATTATTAAACTATATTATTAAACTATATTATTAAAGTATATTATTAAACTATATTATTAAATATATTATTAAACTATATTATTAAAGTATATTATTAAACTATATTATTAAAGTATATTATTAAACTATATTATTAAACTATATTATTAAGTATATTATTAAAGTATATTATTAAGTATATTATTAAAGTATATTATTCAACTATATTATTAACTATATTATTCAACTATATTATTAAAGTATATTATTAAAGTATATTTTTAACTATATTATTAAGTATATTATTAAGTATATTATTAAAGTATATTATTAAAGTATATTATTAAGTATATTATTAAAGTATATTATTAAAGTATATTATTAAAGTATATTATTAAAGTATATTATTAAAGTATATTATTAAAGTATATTATTAAGTATATTATTAAACTATATTATTAAACTATATTATTAAGTATATTATTAAACTATATTATTAAAGTATATTATTAAGTATATTATTAAACTATATTATTAAAGTATATTAATAAACTATATTATTAAAGTATATTTTTAAAGTATATTATTAAAGTATATTATTAAAGTATATTATTAAGTATATTATTAAATATATTATTAAAGTATATTATTAAAGTATATTATTAAAGTATATTATTAAAGTATATTATTAAAGTATATTATTAAACTATATTA
The DNA here is from genome assembly GCF_963924005.1 of Protomyctophum bolini. Classification (NCBI taxonomy): domain Eukaryota; kingdom Metazoa; phylum Chordata; class Actinopteri; order Myctophiformes; family Myctophidae; genus Protomyctophum; species Protomyctophum bolini. Next base: position 92,277 of record NW_027665644.1, on the reverse strand, counting down.
TTAAGTATATTATTAAGGTATATTATTAAACTATATTATTATACTATATTATTAAGTATATTATTAAGTATATTATTAAACTATATTATTAAACTATATTATTAAGTATATTATTAAAGTATATTATTAAAGTATATTATTAAAGTATATTATTCAACTATATTATTAAAGTATATTATTAAAGTATATTATTAAACTATATTATTAAACTATATTAATAAACTATATTATTAAACTATATATTAAACTATATTATTAAGTATATTATTAAAGTATATTATTAAAGTATATTATTAAAGTATATTATTAAAGTATATTATTAAAGTATATTATTAAAGTATATTATTAAACTATATTATTAAGTATATTATTAAGTATATTATTAAACTATATTATTAAAGTATATTATTAAGTATATTATTAAACTATATTATTAAAGTATATTATTAAACTATATTATTAAAGTATATTATTAAACTATATTATTAAGTATATTATTAAAGTATATTATTAAAGTATATTATTAAGTATATTATTAAAGTATATTATTCAACTATATTATTCAACTATATTATTCAACTATATTATTAAAGTATATTATTAAAGTATATTATTAAACTATATTATTAAGTATATTATTAAGTATATTATTAAAGTATATTATTAAACTATATTATTAAGTATATTATTAAAGTATATTATTAAAGTATATTATTAAGTATATTATTAAAGTATATTATTAAAGTATATTATTAAAGTATATTATTAAAGTATATTATTAAAGTATATTATTAAAGTATATTATTAAACTATATTATTAAGTATATTATTAAACTATATTATTAAGTATATTATTAAGTATATTATTAAACTATATTATTAAACTATATTATTAAGTATATTATTAAAGTATATTATTAAAGTATATTATTAAAGTATATTATTAAACTATATTATTAAAGTATATTATTAAACTATATTATTAAGTATATTATTAAAGTATATTATTAAACTATATTATTAAAGTATATTATTAAAGTATATTATTAAGTATATTATTAAACTATATTATTAAACTATATTATTAAGTATATTATTAAAGTATATTATTAAAGTATATTATTAAAGTATATTATTCAACTATATTATTAAAGTATATTATTAAAGTATATTATTAAACTATATTATTAAACTATATTATTAAACTATATTATTAAACTATATTATTAAAGTATATTATTAAACTATATTATTAAACTATATTATTAACTATATTATTAAAGTATATTATTAAAGTATATTATTAAACTATATTATTAAGTATATTATTAAGTATATTATTAAAGTATATTATTAAAGTATATTATTAAACTATATTATTAACTATATTATTAAGTATATTATTAAAGTATATTATTAAACTATATTATTAAGTATATTATTAAGTATATTATTAAAGTATATTATTAAAGTATATTATTCAACTATATTATTAAGTATATTATTAAACTATATTATTAAAGTATATTATTAAACTATATTATTAAACTATATTATTCAACTATATTATTAAAGTATATTATTAAGTATATTATTAAACTATATTATTAAGTATATTATTAAGTATATTATTAAAGTATATTATTAAAGTATATTATTAAACTATTATTAAGTATATTATTAAGTATATTATTAAAGTATATTATTAAACTATATTATTAAACTATATTATTAAACTATATTATTAAGTATATTATTAAGTATATTTTAAACTATATTATTAAGTATATTATTAAGTATATTATTAAAGTATATTATTAAAGTATATATTAAGTATATTTATTAAGTATATTATTAAGTATATTATTAAACTATATTATTAAGTATATTATTAAACTATATTATTAAAGTATATTATTAAGTATATTATTAAACTATATTATTAAAGTATATTAATAAACTATATTATTAAACTATATTAATAAACTATATTATTAAACTATATTATTAAAGTATATTATTAAGTATATTATTAAAGTATATTATTAAAGTATATTATTAAAGTATATTATTAAAGTATATTATTAAAGTATATTATTAAACTATATTATTAAAGTATATTATTAAACTATATTATTAAACTATATTATTAAAGTATATTATTAAGTATATTATTAAACTATATTATTAAAGTATATTATTAAGTATATTATTAAAGTATATTATTAAAGTATATTATTAAAGTATATTATTAAAGTATATTATTAAAGTATATTATTAAACTATATTATTAAGTATATTATTAAGTATATTATTAAACTATATTATTAAAGTATATTATTAAGTATATTATTAAACTATATTATTAAAGTATATTATTAAACTATATTATTAAAGTATATTATTAAAGTATATTATTAAAGTATATTATTAAACTATATTATTAAACTATATTATTAAAGTATATTATTAACGTATATTATTAAAGTATATTATTAACTATATTATTAAACTATATTATTAAAGTATATTATTAAACTATATTATTAAACTATATTATTAAAGTATATTATTAAAGTATATTATTAAAGTATATTATTAAAGTATATTATTAAAGTATATTATTAAACTATATTATTAAACTATATTATTAAACTATATTATTAAAGTATATTATTAAAGTATATTATTAAAGTATATTATTAAACTATATTATTAAACTATATTATTAAAGTATATTATTAAAGTATATTATTAAAGTATATTATTAAACGTATATTATTAAACTATATTATTAAACTATATTATTAAACTATATATTATTAAATATATTATTAAACTATATTATTAAACTATATTATTAAGTATATTATTAAAGTATATTATTAAAGTATATTATTAAAGTATATTATTAAAGTATATTATTAAACTATATTATTAAAGTATATTATTAAACTATATTATTAAAGTATATTATTAAAGTATATTATTAAAGTATATTATTAAAGTATATTATTAAGTATATTATTAAAGTATATTATTAAAGTATATTATTAAAGTATATTATTAAACTATATTATTAAACTATATTATTAAGTATATTATTAAAGTATATTATTAAAGTATATTATTCAACTATATTATTAAAGTATATTATTAAACTATATTATTAAAGTATATTATTAAAGTATATTATTAAAGTATATTATTAAAGTATATTATTAAAGTATATTATTAAGTATATTATTAAAGTATATTAATAAAGTATATTATTAAAGTATATTATTAAACTATATTATTCAAGTATATTATTCAAGTATATTATTAAAGTATATTATTAAACTATATTATTAAGTATATTATTAAACTATATTATTAAAGTATATTATTAAGTATATTATTAAACTATATTATTAAAGTATATTAATAAACTATATTATTAAAGTATATTTTTAAACTATATTATTAAACTATATTATTAAAGTATATTATTAAGTATATTATTAAACTATATTATTAAACTATATTATTAAAGTATATTATTAAAGTATATTATTAAACTATATTATTAAGTATATTATTAAAGTATATTATTAAACTATATTATTAAGTATATTATTAAAGTATATTATTAAAGTATATTATTAAAGTATATTATTCAACTATATTATTAAAGTATATTATTAAAGTATATTATTAAAGTATATTATTAAACTATATTAATAAACTATATTATTAAAGTATATTATTAAAGTATATTATTAAAGTATATTATTAAACTATATTATTAAGTATATTATTAAAGTATATTATTAAAGTATATTATTAAAGTATATTATTAAAGTATATTATTAAGTATATTATTAAGTATATTATTAAAGTATATTATTAAAGTATATTATTAAAGTATATTATTAAGTATATTATTAAAGTATATTATTAAAGTATATTATTAAAGTATATTATTAAGTATATTATTAAGTAGATTATTAAGTATATTATTAAACTATATTATTAAGTATATTATTAAACTATATTATTAAACTATATTATTAAACTATATTATTAAACTATATTATTAAACTATATTATTAAGTATATTATTAAACTATATTATTAAAGTATATTATTAAGTATGTTATTAAGTATATTATTAAAGTATATTTTTTAAAGTATATTATTAAAGTATATTATTAAAGTATATTATTAAAGTATATTATTAAAGTATATTATTAAACTATATTATTAAGTATATTATTAAACTATATTATTAAACTATATTATTAAGTATATTATTAAACTATATTATTAAAGTATATTATTAAAGTATATTATTAAAGTATATTATTAAACTATATTATTAAAGTATATTATTAAACTATATTATTAAAGTATATTATTAAACTATATTATTAAGTATATTATTAAACTATATTATTAAACTATATTATTAAACTATATTATTAAACTATAGTATAAAGTATATTATTAAACTATATTATTAAAGTATATTATTAAAGTATATTATTAAACTATATTATTAAAGTATATTATTAAAGTATATTATTAAAGTATATTATTAAACTATATTATTAAACTATATTATTAAACTATATTATTAAGTATATTATTAAACTATATTATTAAACTATATTATTGAACTATATTATTAAACTATATTATTAAAGTATATTTTAAGTATATTATTAAAGTATATTATTAAAGTATATTATTAAACTATATTATTAAACTATATTATTAAGTATATTATTAAACTATATTATTAAGTATATTATTAAGTATATTATTAAAGTATATTATTAAACTATATTATTAAGTATATTATTAAACTATATTATTAAAGTATATTATTAAAGTATATTATTAAAGTATATTATTAAAGTATATTATTAAAGTATATTATTAAAGTATATTATTAAAGTATATTATTAAGTATATTATTTAAGTATATTATTAAAGTATATTATTTAAGTATATTATTAAAGTATATTATTAAGTATATTATTAAAGTATATTATTAAAGGATATTATTAAAGGATATTATTCAACTATATTATTAAGTATATTATTAAAGTATATTATTAAACTATATTATTAAGTATATTATTAAACTATATTATTCAACTATATTATTCAACTATATTATTAAAGTATATTATTAAAGTATATTATTAAACTATATTATTAAGTATATTATTAAGTATATTATTAAAGTATATTATTCAACTATATTATTCAACTATATTATTAAAGTATATTATTAAACTATATTATTAAGTATATTATTAAGTATATTATTAAAGTATATTATTAAACTATATTATTAAACTATATTATTAAAGTATATTATTAAACTATATTATTACGTATATTATTAAACTATAGTATAAAGTATATTATTAAAGTATATTATTAAAGTATATTATTAAAGTATATTATTAAACTATATTATTAAACTATATTATTAAACTATATTATTAAGTATATTATTAAACTATATTATTAAACTATATTATTGAACTATATTATTAAACTATATTATTAAAGTATATTTTTAAAGTATATTATTAAACTATATTATTAAACTATATTATTAAACTATATTATTAAACTATATTATTAAGTATATTATTAAACTATATTATTAAACTATATTTTAAGTATATTATTAAAGTATATTATTAAACTATATTATTAAAGTATATTATTAAACTATATTATTCAACTATATTATTAAAGTATATTATTAAAGTATATTATTAAACTATAGTATTAAAGTATATTATTAAACTATATTATTAAGTATATTATTAAACTATATTATTAAGTATATTATTAAAGTATATTATTAAACTATATTATTAAGTATATTATTAAAGTATATTATTAAAGTATATTATTAAAGTATATTATTAAAGTATATTATTAAAGTATATTATTAAGTATATTATTAAAGTATATTATTAAAGTATATTATTAAACTATATTATTAAGTATATTATTAAACTATATTATTAAGTATATTATTAAAGTATATTATTAAACTATATTATTAAAGTATATTATTAAAGTATATTATTAAAGTATATTATTAAAGTATATTATTAAGTATATTATTAAAGTATATTATTAAAGTATATTATTAAAGTATATTATTAAAGTATATTATTAAGTATATTATTAAAGTATATTATTAAAGTATATTATTAAAGGATATTATTAAAGGATATTATTCAACTATATTATTAAGTATATTATTAAAGTATATTATTAAACTATATTATTAAGTATATTATTAAAGTATATTATTCAACTATATTATTCAACTATATTATTAAAGTATATTATTAAAGTATATTATTAAACTATATTATTAAGTATATTATTAAGTATATTATTAAAGTATATTATTCAACTATATTATTAAAGTATATTATTAAAGTATATTATTAAACTATATTATTAAGTATATTATTAAAGTATATTATTCAACTATATTATTCAACTATATTATTCAACTATATTATTAAAGTATATTATTAAAGTATATTATTAAACTATATTATTAAGTATATTATTAAGTATATTATTAAAGTATATTATTAAAGTATATTATTCAAGTATATTATTAAAGTATATTATTAAAGTATATTATTAAAGTATATTATTAAAGTATATTATTAAACTATATTATTAAGTATATTATTAAGTATATTATTAAAGTATATTATTAAAGTATATTATTAAGTATATTATTAAACTATATTATTAAAGTATATTATTCAACTATATTATTCAACTATATTATTAAAGTATATTATTAAAGTATATTATTAAAGTATATTATTAAGTATATTATTAAGTATATTATTAAAGTATATTATTCAACTATATTATTCAACTATATTATTAAAGTATATTATTAAAGTATATTATTAAACTATATTATTAAGTATATTATTAAGTATATTATTAAACTATATTATTAAACTATATTATTAAGTATATTATTAAAGTATATTATTAAAGTATATTATTCAAGTATATTATTAAAGTATATTATTAAAGTATATTATTAAAGTATATTATTAAACTATATTATTAAGTATATTATTAAACTATATTATTAAAGTATATTATTAAAGTATATTATTAAACTATATTATTCAACTATATTATTAAAGTATATTATTAAAGTATATTATTAAACTATATTATTAAACTATATTATTAAACTATATTATTAAGTATATTATTAAACTATATTATTAAAGTATATTATTAAACTATATTATTAAACTATATTATTAAACTATATTATTAAACTATATTATTAAACTATATTATTAAACTATATTATTAAACTATATTATTAAGTATATTATTAAAGTATATTATTAAAGTATATTATTAAACTATATTATTAAACTATATTATTAAACTATATTATTAAAGTATATTATTAAACTATATTATTAAACTATATTATTAAAGTATATTATTAAGTATATTATTAAAGTATATTATTAAACTATATTATTAAACTATATTATTAAACTATATTATTAAACTATAGTATAAAGTATATTATTAAAGTATATTATTAAACTATATTATTAAAGTATATTATTAAAGTATATTATTAAACTATATTATTAAACTATATTATTAAACTATATTATTAAAGTATATTATTAAAGTATATTATTAAGTATATTATTAAACTATATTATTAAAGTATATTAATAAAGTATATTAATAAACTATATTATTAAAGTATATTTTTAAAGTATATTATTAAAGTATATTATTAAAGTATATTATTAAGTATATTATTAAACTATATTATTAAACTATATTATTAAAGTATATTATTAAAGTATATTATTAAAGTATATTATTAAAGTATATTATTAAAGTATATTATTAAAGTATATTATTAAACTATATTATTAAACTATATTATTAAGTATATTATTAAAGTATATTATTAAACTATATTATTAAACTATATTATTAAACTATATTATTAAGTATATTATTAAGTATATTATTAAACTATATTATTAAACTATATTATTAAGTATATTATTAAACTATATTATTAAAGTATATTATTAAAGTATATTATTAAACTATATTATTCAACTATATTATTAAAGTATATTATTAAAGTATATTATTAAACTATATTATTAAACTATATTATTAAACTATATTATTAAACTATATTATTAAGTATATTATTAAACTATATTATTAAAGTATATTATTAAACTATATTATTAAAGTATATTATTAAAGTATATTATTAAAGTATATTATTAAACTATATTATTCAACTATATTATTAAAGTATATTATTAAACTATATTATTAAAGTATATTATTAAACTATATTATTAAACTATATTATTCAACTATATTATTAAAGTATATTATTAAAGTATATTATTAAACTATATTATTAAGTATATTATTAAGTATATTATTAAACTATATTATTAAAGTATATTATTAAACTATATTATTAAGTATATTATTAAGTATATTATTAAAGTATATTATTCAACTATATTATTAAAGTATATTATTAAAGTATATTATTAAAGTATATTATTCAACTATATTATTAAACTATATTATTAAACTATATTATTAAAGTATATTATTAAACTATATTATTAAACTATATTATTCAAGTATATTATTAAAGTATATTATTAAACTATATTATTAATTATATTATTAAGTATATTATTAAAGTATATTATTAAAGTATATTATTAAAGTATATTATTAAGTATATTATTAAGTATATTATTAAAGTATATTATTCAACTATATTATTCAACTATATTATTAAAGTATATTATTAAAGTATATTTTTAAACTATATTATTAAGTATATTATTAAGTATATTATTAAAGTATATTATTAAAGTATATTATTAAGTATATTATTAAAGTATATTATTAAAGTATATTATTCAAGTATATTATTAAAGTATATTATTAAAGTATATTATTAAAGTATATTATTCAAGTATATTATTCAAGTATATTATTAAAGTATATTATTAAACTATATTATTAAGTATATTATTAAACTATATTATTAAAGTATATTATTAAGTATATTATTAAACTATATTATTAAAGCATATTAATAAACTATATTATTAAAGTATATTTTTAAAGTATATTATTAAAGTATATTATTAAAGTATATTATTAAGTATATTATTAAACTATATTATTAAACTATATTATTAAACTATATTATTAAAGTATATTATTAAAGTATATTATTAAAGTATATTATTAAACTATATTATTAAGTATATTATTAAAGTATATTATTAAACTATATTATTAAACTATATTATTAAGTATATTATTAAGTATATTATTAAACTATATTATTAAACTATATTATTAAGTATATTATTAAAGTATATTATTAAAGTATATTATTCAACTATATTATTAAAGTATATTATTAAAGTATATTATTAAACTATATTATTAAACTATATTATTAAACTATATTATTAAACTATATTATTAAGTATATTATTAAACTATATTATTAAAGTATATTATTAAAGTATATTATTAAAGTATATTATTAAAGTATATTATTAAAGTATATTATTAAACTATATTATTAAGTATATTATTAAACTATATTATTAAACTATATTATTAAGTATATTATTAAACTATATTATTAAACTATATTATTAAACTATATTATTAAACTATATTATTCAACTATATTATTAAAGTATATTATTAAAGTATATTATTAAACTATATTATTCAACTATATTATTCAACTATATTATTAAAGTATATTATTAAACTATATTATTAAACTATATTATTAAACTATATTATTAAAGTATATTATTAAGTATATTATTAAACTATATTATTAAAGTATATTATTAAGTATATTATTAAACTATATTATTAAAGTATATTATTAAAGTATATTATTAAACTATATTATTAAACTATATTAATAAAGTATATTATTAAAGTATATTATTAAACTATATTATTAAACTATATTATTAAACTATATTATTAAACTATAGTATTAAAGTATATTATTAAACTATATTATTAAAGTATATTATTAAACTATATTATTAAACTATAGTATTAAACTATATTATTAAACTATATTATTAAAGTATATTATTAAAGTATATTATTAAACTATATTATTAAAGTATATTATTAAAGTATATTATTAAACTATATTATTAAACTATATTATTAAGTATATTATTAAACTATATTATTAAACTATATTATTAAACTATATTATTAAACTATATTATTAAACTATATTATTCAACTATAGTATTAAAGTATATTATTAAACTATATTATTAAGTATATTATTAAACTATATTATTAAGTATATTATTAAGTATATTATTAAAGTATATTATTAAACTATATTATTAAGTATATTATTAAACTATATTATTAAACTATATTATTAAAGTATATTATTAAACTATATTATTAAACTATATTATTAAAGTATATTATTAAAGTATATTATTAAAGTATATTATTAAAGTATATTATTAAGTATATTATTAAAGTATATTATTAAAGTATATTATTAAGTATATTATTAAAGTATATTATTAAAGGATATTATTAAAGGATATTATTCAACTATATTATTAAGTATATTATTAAAGTATATTATTAAACTATATTATTAAGTATATTATTAAGTATATTATTAAAGTATATTATTAAACTATATTATTAACTATATTATTAAAGTATATTATTAAAGTATATTATTAAAGTATATTATGCAACTATATTATTAAAGTATATTATTAAAGTATATTATTACACTATATTATTAAAGTATATTATTAAAGTATATTATTAAACTATATTATTAAAGTATATTATTCAAGTATATTATTAAAGTATATTATTAAACTATATTATTAAACTATATTATTAAACTATATTATTAAACTATATTATTAAGTATATTATTAAACTATATTATTAAACTATATTTTTAAACTATATTATTAAGTATATTATTAAGTATATTATTAAAGTATATTATTAAACTATATTATTAACTATATTATTAAAGTATATTATTAAAGTATATTATTAAAGTATATTATTCAACTATATTATTAAAGTATATTATTAAAGTATATTATTAAAGTATATTATTAAAGTATATTATTCAAGTATATTATTAAACTATATTATTAAAGTATATTATTAAACTATATTATTAAGTATATTATTAAAGTATATTATTAAAGTATATTATTAAACTATATTATTAAACTATATTATTAAACTATATTATTAAAGTATAATATTAAAGTATAATATTAAAGTATATTATTAAAGTATATTATTAAACTATATTATTAAACTATATTATTAAACTATATTATTAAACTATATTATTAAACTATATTATTAAGTATATTATTAAACTATATTATTAAACTATATTATTAAAGTATATTATTAAAGTATATTATTAAAGTATATTATTAAAGTATATTATTAAACTATATTATTAAAGTATATTATTAAAGTATATTATTAAACTTTATTATTAAACTATATTATTAAACTATATTATTAAACTATATTATTAAGTATATTGTATATTATTAAAGTATATTATTAAAGTATATTATTAAGTATATTATTAAACTATATTATTAAGTATATTATTAAGTATATTATAAAGTATATTATTAAACTATATTATCAAGTATATTATTAAACTATATTATTAAAGTATATTATTATAGTATATTATTAAAGTATATTATTCAACTATATTATTAAAGTATATTATTAAACTATATTATTAAACTATATTATTAAGTATATTATTAAAGTATATTATTAAAGTATATTATTAAAGTATATTATTAAACTATATTATTAAGTATATTATTAAGTATATTATTAAAGTATATTATTAAACTATATTATTAAGTATATTATTAAAGTATATTATTAAAGTATATTATTAAAGTATATTATTAAAGTATATTATTAAAGTATATTATTAAAGTATATTATTAAAGTATATTATTAAACTATATTATTAAAGTATATTATTAAAGTATATTATTAAACTATATTATTAAAGTATATTATTAAAGTACATTATTAAAGTATATTATTAAACTATATTATTAAGTATATTATTAATCTATATTATTAAAGTATATTATTAAACTATATTATTAAGTATATTATTAAGTATATTATTAAAGTATATTATTAAGTATATTATTAAAGTATATTATTAAACTATATTATTAAAGTATATTATTAAACTATATTATTAAAGTATATTATTAAAGTATATTATTAAACTATATTATTAAACTATATTATTAAGTATATTATTAAACTATATTATTAAAGTATATTATTAAATATATATTATTAAACTATATTATTAAGTATATTATTAAACTATATTATTAAAGTATATTATTAAACTATATTATTAAAGTATATTATTCAACTATATTATTAAAGTATATTATTAAAGTATATTATTAAACTATATTATTAAGTATATTATTAAAGTATATTATTAAAGTATATTATTAAAGTATATTATTCAACTATATTATTAAAGGATATTATTAAAGGATATTATTCAACTATATTATTAAGTATATTATTAAAGGATATTATTCAACTATATTATTAAGTATATTATTAAGTATATTATTAAACTATATTATTAATTATATTATTAAGTATATTATTAAAGTATATTATTAAACTATATTATTAACTATATTATTAAAGTATATTATTAAACTATATTATTAAACTATATTATTCAACTATATTATTAAAGTATATTATTAAAGTATATTATTAAAGTATATTATTAAAGTATATTATTAAACTATATTATTAAGTATATTATTAAAGTATATTATTAAACTATATTATTAAACTATATTATTAAGTATATTATTAAGTATATTATTAAAGTATATTATTAAACTATATTATTAACTATATTATTAAAGTATATTATTAAAGTATATTATTAAAGTATATTATTCAACTATATTATTCAAGTATATTATTAAAGTATATTATTAAACTATATTATTAAACTATATTATTAAAGTATATTATTCAAGTATATTATTAAAGTATATTATTAAACTATATTATTAAACTATATTATTAAACTATATTATTAAACTATATTATTAAACTATATTATTAAGTATATTATTAAACTATATTATTAAACTATATTTTTAAACTATATTATTAAGTATATTATTAAGTATATTATTAAAGTATATTATTAAACTATATTATTAACTATATTATTAAAGTATATTATTAAAGTATATTATTAAAGTATATTATTAAAGTATATTATTAAAGTATATTATTCAAGTATATTATTAAAGTATATTATTAAACTATATTATTGAAGTATATTATTAAGTGTATTATTAAACTATATTATTAAACTATATTATTAAGTATATTATTAAGTATATTAAAGTATATTATTAAAGTATATTATTAAAGTATATTATTAAAGTATATTATTAAAGTATATTATTAAGTATATTATTAAGTATATTATTAAAGTATATTATTAAAGTATATTATTAAAGTATATTATTAAGTATATTATTAAAGTATATTATTAAAGTATATTATTAAAGTATATTATTAAGTATATTATTAAGTATATTATTAAAGTATATTATTAAAGTATATTATTAAACTATATTATTAAGTATATTATTAAAGTATATTATTAAAGTATATTATTAAAGTATATTATTAAAGTATATTATTCAACTATATTATTAAAGGATATTATTAAAGGATATTATTCAACTATATTATTAAGTATATTATTAAAGTATATTATTAAACTATATTATTAAGTATATTATTAAGTATATTATTAAAGTATATTATTAAACTATATTATTAACTATATTATTAAAGTATATTATTAAAGTATATTATTAAAGTATATTATTCAACTATATTATTAAAGTATATTATTAAAGTATATTATTAAAGTATATTATTAAAGTATATTATTAAACTATATTATTAAGTATATTATTAAAGTATATTATTAAAGTATATTATTAAACTATATTATTAAGTAAATTATTAAGTATATTATTAAAGTATATTATTAAAGTATATTATTAAACTATATTATTAAGTATATTATTAAAGTATATTATTAAAGTATATTATTAAACTATATTATTAAGTATATTATTAAGTATATTATTAAAGTATATTATTAAACTATATTATTAACTATATTATTAAAGTATATTATTAAAGTATATTATTAAAGTATATTATTCAACTATATTATTAAAGTATATTATTCAACTATATTATTAAACTATATTATTAAACTATATTATTAAAGTATATTATTCAAGTATATTATTAAAGTATATTATTAAAGTATATTATTAAACTATATTATTAAACTATATTATTAAACTATATTATTAAGTATATTATTAAACTATATTATTAAAGTATATTATTAAAGTATATTATTAAAGTATATTATTAAAGTATATTATTAAACTATATTATTAAGTATATTATTAAAGTATATTATTAAACTATATTATTAAACTATATTATTAAGTATATTATTAAGTATATTATTAAACTATATTATTAAACTATATTATTAACTATATTATTAAAGTATATTATTAAAGTATATTATTAAAGTATATTATTCAACTATATTATTCAAGTATATTATTAAAGTATATTATTAAACTATATTATTAAACTATATTATTAAAGTATATTATTCAAGTATATTATTAAAGTATATTATTAAACTATATTATTAAACTATATTATTAAACTATATTATTAAACTATATTATTAAACTATATTATTAAGTATATTATTAAACTATATTATTAAACTATATTTTTAAACTATATTATTAAGTATATTATTAAGTATATTATTAAAGTATATTATTAAACTATATTATTAACTATATTATTAAAGTATATTATTAAAGTATATTATTAAAGTATATTATTAAAGTATATTATTAAAGTATATTATTCAAGTATATTATTAAAGTATATTATTAAACTATATTATTAAAGTATATTATTAAGTATATTATTAAACTATATTATTAAACTATATTATTAAGTATATTATTAAGTATATTAAAGTATATTATTAAAGTATATTATTAAAGTATATTATTAAAGTATATTATTAAAGTATATTATTAAGTATATTATTAAGTATATTATTAAAGTATATTATTAAAGTATATTATTAAAGTATATTATTAAGTATATTATTAAAGTATATTATTAAAGTATATTATTAAAGTATATTATTAAGTATATTATTAAGTATATTATTAAAGTATATTATTAAAGTATATTATTAAACTATATTATTAAGTATATTATTAAAGTATATTATTAAAGTATATTATTAAAGTATATTATTAAAGTATATTATTCAACTATATTATTAAAGGATATTATTAAAGGATATTATTCAACTATATTATTAAGTATATTATTAAAGTATATTATTAAACTATATTATTAAGTATATTATTAAGTATATTATTAAAGTATATTATTAAACTATATTATTAACTATATTATTAAAGTATATTATTAAAGTATATTATTAAAGTATATTATTCAACTATATTATTAAAGTATATTATTAAAGTATATTATTAAAGTATATTATTAAAGTATATTATTAAACTATATTATTAAGTATATTATTAAAGTATATTATTAAAGTATATTATTAAACTATATTATTAAGTAAATTATTAAGTATATTATTAAAGTATATTATTAAAGTATATTATTAAACTATATTATTAAGTATATTATTAAAGTATATTATTAAAGTATATTATTAAACTATATTATTAAGTATATTATTAAGTATATTATTAAAGTATATTATTAAACTATATTATTAACTATATTATTAAAGTATATTATTAAAGTATATTATTAAAGTATATTATTCAACAATATTATTAAAGTATATTATTAAACTATATTATTAAACTATATTATTAAACTATATTATTAAAGTATATTATTCAAGTATATTATTAAAGTATATTATTAAAGTATATTATTAAACTATATTATTAAACTATATTATTAAACTATATTATTAAACTATATTATTAAGTATATTATTAAACTATATTATTAAACTATATTTTTAAACTATATTATTAAGTATATTATTAAACTATATTATTAAGTATATTATTAAGTATATTATTAAAGTATATTATTAAACTATATTATTAACTATATTATTAAAGTATATTATTAAAGTATATTATTCAACTATATTATTCAACTATATTATTAAAGTATATTATTAAAGTATATTATTAAAGTATATTATTAAAGTATATTATTCAAGTATATTATTAAAGTATATTATTAAAGTATATTATTAAAGTATATTATTCAAGTATATTATTAAGTATATTATTAAAGTATATTATTAAAGTATATTATTAAGTATATTATTAAGTATATTAAAGTATATTATTAAAGTATATTATTAAAGTATATTATTAAAGTATATTATTAAAGTATATTATTAAGTATATTATTAAGTATATTATTAAAGTATATTATTAAAGTATATTATTAAGTATATTATTAAGTATATTATTAAGTATATTATTAAACTATATTATTAAGTATATTATTAAACTATATTATTAAACTATATTATTAAACTATATTATTAAACTATATTATTAAACTATATTATTAAACTATATTATTAAGTATATTATTAAAGTATATTATTAAAGTATATTATTAAGTATATTATTAAGTATATTATTAAAGTATATTTTTTAAAGTATATTATTAAAGTATATTATTAAAGTATATTATTAAAGTATATTATTAAAGTATATTATTAAACTATATTATTAAGTATATTATTAAACTATATTATTAAACTATATTATTAAGTATATTATTAAAGTATATTATTAAAGTATATTATTAAAGTATATTATTAAACTATATTATTAAACTATATTATTAAAGTATATTATTAAACTATATTATTAAGTATATTATTAAACTATATTATTAAAGTATATTAATAAAGTATATTAATAAACTATATTATTAAACTATAGTATTAAAGTATATTATTAAACTATATTATTAAAGTATATTATTAAACTATATTATTAAAGTATATTATTAAACTATATTATTAAAGTATATTATTAAACTATATTATTAAACTATATTATTAAAGTATATTATTAAACTATATTATTAAAGTATATTATTAAAGTATATTATTAAACTATATTATTAAACTATATTATTAAGTATATTATTAAACTATATTATTAAGTATATTATTAAACTATATTATTAAACTATATTATTAAAGTATATTATTAAAGTATATTATTAAACTATATTATTAAAGTATATTATTAAACTATATTATTAAACTATATTATTAAGTATATTATTAAACTATATTATTAAAGTATATTAATAAAGTATATTAATAAACTATATTATTAAAGTATATTATTAAAGTATATTATTAAACTATATTATTAAACTATAGTATTAAAGTATATTATTAAACTATATTATTAAACTATATTATTAAAGTATATTATTAAAGTATATTATTAAAGTATATTATTAAACTATATTATTAAAGTATATTATTAAAGTATATTATTAAAGTATATTATTAAACTATATTATTAAACTATATTATTAAACTATATTATTAAACTATATTATTAAGTATATTATTAAACTATATTATTAAACTATATTATTAAACTATATTATTAAACTATATTATTAAACTATATTATTAAAGTATATTATTATTTTTAAAGTATATTATTATTATTAAAGTATATTATTAAACTATATTATTCAACTATATTATTAAACTATATTATTAAAGTATATTATTAAACTATAGTATTAAAGTATATTATTAAACTATATTATTAAGTATATTATTAAACTATATTATTAAGTATATTATTAAGTATATTAATAAAGTATATTATTAAACTATATTATTAAGTATATTATTAAACTATATTATTCAACTATATTATTAAAGTATATTATTAAAGTATATTATTAAAGTATATTATTAAAGTATATTATTAAAGTATATTATTAAAGTATATTATTAAAGTATATTATTAAAGTATATTATTAAGTATATTATTAAAGTATATTATTAAAGGATATTATTCAACTATATTATTAAGTATATTATTAAAGTATATTATTAAACTATATTATTAAGTATATTATTAAGTATATTATTAAAGTATATTATTAAACTATATTATTAACTATATTATTAAAGTATATTATTAAAGTATATTATTAAAGTATATTATTCAACTATATTATTAAAGTATATTATTAAAGTATATTATTAAAGTATATTATTAAACTATATTATTAAAGTATATTATTAAAGTATATTATTAAAGTATATTATTAAAGTATATTATTAAGTATAATATTAAAGTATATTATTAAAGTATATTATTAAACTATATTATTAAGTATATTATTAAGTATATTATTAAAGTATATTATTAAAGTATATTATTAACTATATTATTAAAGTATATTATTAAAGTATATTATTAAAGTATATTATTCAACTATATTATTAAAGTATATTATTAAAGTATATTATTAAACTATATTATTCAACTATATTATTAAAGTATATTATTAAACTATATTATTAAACTATATTATTAAACTATATTATTAAAGTATATTATTAAACTATATTATTAAACTATATTATTAAAGTATATTATTAAGTATATTATTAAACTATATTATTAAACTATATTATTAAGTATATTATTAAGTATATTAAAGTATATTAAAGTATATTATTAAAGTATATTATTAAAGTATATTATTAAAGTATATTATTAAAGTATATTATTAAAGTATATTATTAAGTATATTATTAAGTATATTATTAAAGTATATTATTAAAGTATATTATTAAGTATATTATTAAGTATATTATTAAAGTATATTATTAAACTATATTATTAACTATATTATTAAAGTATATTATTAAAGTATATTATTAAAGTATATTATTCAACTATATTATTAAAGTATATTATTAAAGTATATTATTAAACTATATTATTAAACTATATTATTAAAGTATATTATTCAAGTATATTATTAAAGTATATTATTAAGTGTATTATTAAACTATATTATTAAACTATATTATTAAGTATATTATTAAGTATATTAAAGTATATTATTAAACTATATTATTAAGTATATTATTAAGTATATTAAAGTATATTATTAAAGTATATTATTAAAGTATATTATTAAAGTATATTATTAAAGTATATTATTAAGTATATTATTAAGTATATTATTAAAGTATATTATTAAAGTATATTATTAAAGTATATTATTAAAGTATATTATTAAAGTATATTTTTAAGTATATTATTAAACTATATTATTAAGTATATTATTAAAGTATATTATTAAACTATATTATTAAAGTATATTATTAAACTATATTATTAAGTATATTATTAAACTATATTATTAAAGTATATTATTAAAGTATATTATTAAAGTATATTATTAAGTATATTATTATACTATATTATTAAAGTATATTATTAAAGTATATTATTAAAGTATATTATTAAACTATATTATTAAACTATATTATTAAAGTATATTATTAAAGTATATTATTAAACTATATTATTAAACTATATTATTAAACTATATTATTAAACTATATTATTAAACTATATTATTAAGCATATTATTAAACTATATTATTAAACTATAGTATAAAGTATATTATTAAAGTATATTATTAAAGTATATTATTAAAGTATATTATTAAAGTATATTATTAAACTATATTATTAAACTATATTATTAAGTATATTATTAAAGTATATTATTAAAGTATATTATTAAACTATATTATTAAGTATATTATTAAGTATATTATTAAAGTATATTATTAAACTATATTATTAACTATATTATTAAAGTATATTATTAAAGTATATTATTAAAGTATATTATTAAACTATATTATTAAGTATATTATTAAAGTATATTATTAAAGTATATTATCAAACTATATTATTAAGTATATTATTAAGTATATTATTAAACTATATTATTAAACTATATTATTAAGTATATTATTAAAGTATATTATTAAAGTATATTATTCAACTATATTATTAAAGTATATTATTAAAGTATATTATTAAAGTATATTATTAAACTATATTATTAAAGTATATTATTAAACTATATTATTAAAGTATATTATTAAGTATATTATTAAACTATATTATTAAAGTATATTATTAAAGTATATTATTAAGTATATTAAAGTATATTATTAAACTATATTATTAACTATATTATTAAAGTATATTATTAAAGTATATTATTAAAGTATATTATTAAAGTATATTATTAAAGTATATTATTCAAGTATATTATTAAAGTATATTATTAAACTATATTATTGAAGTATATTATTAAGTGTATTATTAAACTATATTATTAAACTATATTATTAAGTATATTATTAAGTATATTAAAGTATATTATTAAAGTATATTATTAAAGTATATTATTAAAGTATATTATTAAAGTATATTATTAAGTATATTATTAAGTATATTATTAAAGTATATTATTAAAGTATATTATTAAAGTATATTATTAAGTATATTATTAAAGTATATTATTAAAGTATATTATTAAAGTATATTATTAAGTATATTATTAAGTATATTATTAAAGTATATTATTAAAGTATATTATTAAACTATATTATTAAGTATATTATTAAAGTATATTATTAAAGTATATTATTAAAGTATATTATTAAAGTATATTATTCAACTATATTATTAAAGGATATTATTAAAGGATATTATTCAACTATATTATTAAGTATATTATTAAAGTATATTATTAAACTATATTATTAAGTATATTATTAAGTATATTATTAAAGTATATTATTAAACTATATTATTAACTATATTATTAAAGTATATTATTAAAGTATATTATTAAAGTATATTATTCAACTATATTATTAAAGTATATTATTAAAGTATATTATTAAAGTATATTATTAAACTATATTATTAAGTATATTATTAAAGTATATTATTAAAGTATATTATTAAACTATATTATTAAGTAAATTATTAAGTATATTATTAAAGTATATTATTAAAGTATATTATTAAACTATATTATTAAGTATATTATTAAAGTATATTATTAAAGTATATTATTAAACTATATTATTAAGTATATTATTAAGTATATTATTAAAGTATATTATTAAACTATATTATTAACTATATTATTAAAGTATATTATTAAAGTATATTATTAAAGTATATTATTCAACTATATTATTAAAGTATATTATTCAACTATATTATTAAACTATATTATTAAACTATATTATTAAAGTATATTATTCAAGTATATTATTAAAGTATATTATTAAAGTATATTATTAAACTATATTATTAAACTATATTATTAAACTATATTATTAAACTATATTATTAAGTATATTATTAAACTATATTATTAAAGTATATTATTAAAGTATATTATTAAAGTATATTATTAAAGTATATTATTAAACTATATTATTAAGTATATTATTAAAGTATATTATTAAACTATATTATTAAACTATATTATTAAGTATATTATTAAGTATATTATTAAACTATATTATTAAACTATATTATTAACTATATTATTAAAGTATATTATTAAAGTATATTATTAAAGTATATTATTCAACTATATTATTCAAGTATATTATTAAAGTATATTATTAAACTATATTATTAAACTATATTATTAAAGTATATTATTCAAGTATATTATTAAAGTATATTATTAAACTATATTATTAAACTATATTATTAAACTATATTATTAAACTATATTATTAAACTATATTATTAAGTATATTATTAAACTATATTATTAAACTATATTTTTAAACTATATTATTAAGTATATTATTAAGTATATTATTAAAGTATATTATTAAACTATATTATTAACTATATTATTAAAGTATATTATTAAAGTATATTATTAAAGTATATTATTAAAGTATATTATTAAAGTATATTATTCAAGTATATTATTAAAGTATATTATTAAACTATATTATTAAAGTATATTATTAAGTATATTATTAAACTATATTATTAAACTATATTATTAAGTATATTATTAAGTATATTAAAGTATATTATTAAAGTATATTATTAAAGTATATTATTAAAGTATATTATTAAAGTATATTATTAAGTATATTATTAAGTATATTATTAAAGTATATTATTAAAGTATATTATTAAAGTATATTATTAAGTATATTATTAAAGTATATTATTAAAGTATATTATTAAAGTATATTATTAAGTATATTATTAAGTATATTATTAAAGTATATTATTAAAGTATATTATTAAACTATATTATTAAGTATATTATTAAAGTATATTATTAAAGTATATTATTAAAGTATATTATTAAAGTATATTATTCAACTATATTATTAAAGGATATTATTAAAGGATATTATTCAACTATATTATTAAGTATATTATTAAAGTATATTATTAAACTATATTATTAAGTATATTATTAAGTATATTATTAAAGTATATTATTAAACTATATTATTAACTATATTATTAAAGTATATTATTAAAGTATATTATTAAAGTATATTATTCAACTATATTATTAAAGTATATTATTAAAGTATATTATTAAAGTATATTATTAAAGTATATTATTAAACTATATTATTAAGTATATTATTAAAGTATATTATTAAAGTATATTATTAAACTATATTATTAAGTAAATTATTAAGTATATTATTAAAGTATATTATTAAAGTATATTATTAAACTATATTATTAAGTATATTATTAAAGTATATTATTAAAGTATATTATTAAACTATATTATTAAGTATATTATTAAGTATATTATTAAAGTATATTATTAAACTATATTATTAACTATATTATTAAAGTATATTATTAAAGTATATTATTAAAGTATATTATTCAACAATATTATTAAAGTATATTATTAAACTATATTATTAAACTATATTATTAAACTATATTATTAAAGTATATTATTCAAGTATATTATTAAAGTATATTATTAAAGTATATTATTAAACTATATTATTAAACTATATTATTAAACTATATTATTAAACTATATTATTAAGTATATTATTAAACTATATTATTAAACTATATTTTTAAACTATATTATTAAGTATATTATTAAACTATATTATTAAGTATATTATTAAGTATATTATTAAAGTATATTATTAAACTATATTATTAACTATATTATTAAAGTATATTATTAAAGTATATTATTCAACTATATTATTCAACTATATTATTAAAGTATATTATTAAAGTATATTATTAAAGTATATTATTAAAGTATATTATTCAAGTATATTATTAAAGTATATTATTAAAGTATATTATTAAAGTATATTATTCAAGTATATTATTAAGTATATTATTAAAGTATATTATTAAAGTATATTATTAAGTATATTATTAAGTATATTAAAGTATATTATTAAAGTATATTATTAAAGTATATTATTAAAGTATATTATTAAAGTATATTATTAAAGTATATTATTAAGTATATTATTAAAGTATATTATTAAGTATATTATTAAAGTATATTATTAAAGTATATTATTAAAGTATATTATTAAGTATATTATTAAGTATATTATTAAGTATATTATTAAACTATATTATTAAGTATATTATTAAACTATATTATTAAACTATATTATTAAACTATATTATTAAACTATATTATTAAACTATATTATTAAACTATATTATTAAGTATATTATTAAAGTATATTATTAAAGTATATTATTAAGTATATTATTAAGTATATTATTAAAGTATATTTTTTAAAGTATATTATTAAAGTATATTATTAAAGTATATTATTAAAGTATATTATTAAAGTATATTATTAAACTATATTATTAAGTATATTATTAAACTATATTATTAAACTATATTATTAAGTATATTATTAAAGTATATTATTAAAGTATATTATTAAAGTATATTATTAAACTATATTATTAAACTATATTATTAAAGTATATTATTAAACTATATTATTAAGTATATTATTAAACTATATTATTAAAGTATATTAATAAAGTATATTAATAAACTATATTATTAAACTATAGTATTAAAGTATATTATTAAACTATATTATTAAAGTATATTATTAAACTATATTATTAAAGTATATTATTAAACTATATTATTAAACTATATTATTAAAGTATATTAATAAAGTATATTAATAAACTATATTATTAAAGTATATTATTAAAGTATATTATTAAACTATATTATTAAACTATAGTATTAAAGTATATTATTAAACTATATTATTAAAGTATATTATTAAAGTATATTATTAAAGTATATTATTAAAGTATATTATTAAACTATATTATTAAAGTATATTATTAAAGTATATTATTAAAGTATATTATTAAAGTATATTATTAAACTATATTATTAAACTATATTATTAAACTATATTATTAAGTATATTATTAAACTATATTATTAAACTATATTATTAAACTATATTATTAAACTATATTATTAAAGTATATTATTATTTTTAAAGTATATTATTATTATTAAAGTATATTATTAAACTATATTATTCAACTATATTATTAAACTATATTATTAAAGTATATTATTAAACTATAGTATTAAAGTATATTATTAAACTATATTATTAAGTATATTATTAAACTATATTATTAAGTATATTATTAAGTATATTAATAAAGTATATTATTAAACTATATTATTAAGTATATTATTAAACTATATTATTCAACTATATTATTAAAGTATATTATTAAAGTATATTATTAAAGTATATTATTAAAGTATATTATTAAAGTATATTATTAAAGTATATTATTAAAGTATATTATTAAGTATATTATTAAAGTATATTATTAAAGGATATTATTCAACTATATTATTAAGTATATTATTAAAGTATATTATTAAACTATATTATT
Source organism: Protomyctophum bolini (assembly GCF_963924005.1). Lineage (NCBI taxonomy): Eukaryota > Metazoa > Chordata > Actinopteri > Myctophiformes > Myctophidae > Protomyctophum > Protomyctophum bolini. The sequence goes on along the minus strand of NW_027665644.1, from coordinate 66,865 downwards.
AAGTATATTATTAAGTATATTATTAAAGTATATTATTAAACTATATTATTAACTATATTATTAAAGTATATTATTAAAGTATATTATTAAAGTATATTATTCAACTATATTATTAAAGTATATTATTAAAGTATATTATTAAAGTATATTATTAAACTATATTATTAAAGTATATTATTAAAGTATATTATTAAAGTATATTATTAAAGTATATTATTAAGTATAATATTAAAGTATATTATTAAAGTATATTATTAAACTATATTATTAAGTATATTATTAAGTATATTATTAAAGTATATTATTAAAGTATATTATTAACTATATTATTAAAGTATATTATTAAAGTATATTATTAAAGTATATTATTCAACTATATTATTAAAGTATATTATTAAAGTATATTATTAAACTATATTATTCAACTATATTATTAAAGTATATTATTAAACTATATTATTAAACTATATTATTAAACTATATTATTAAAGTATATTATTAAACTATATTATTAAACTATATTATTAAAGTATATTATTAAGTATATTATTAAACTATATTATTAAACTATATTATTAAGTATATTATTAAGTATATTAAAGTATATTAAAGTATATTATTAAAGTATATTATTAAAGTATATTATTAAAGTATATTATTAAAGTATATTATTAAAGTATATTATTAAGTATATTATTAAGTATATTATTAAAGTATATTATTAAAGTATATTATTAAGTATATTATTAAGTATATTATTAAAGTATATTATTAAACTATATTATTAACTATATTATTAAAGTATATTATTAAAGTATATTATTCAACTATATTATTAAAGTATATTATTAAAGTATATTATTAAACTATATTATTAAACTATATTATTAAAGTATATTATTCAAGTATATTATTAAAGTATATTATTAAGTGTATTATTAAACTATATTATTAAACTATATTATTAAGTATATTATTAAGTATATTAAAGTATATTATTAAACTATATTATTAAGTATATTATTAAGTATATTAAAGTATATTATTAAAGTATATTATTAAAGTATATTATTAAAGTATATTATTAAAGTATATTATTAAGTATATTATTAAGTATATTATTAAAGTATATTATTAAAGTATATTATTAAAGTATATTATTAAAGTATATTATTAAAGTATATTTTTAAGTATATTATTAAACTATATTATTAAGTATATTATTAAAGTATATTATTAAACTATATTATTAAAGTATATTATTAAACTATATTATTAAGTATATTATTAAACTATATTATTAAAGTATATTATTAAAGTATATTATTAAAGTATATTATTAAGTATATTATTATACTATATTATTAAAGTATATTATTAAAGTATATTATTAAAGTATATTATTAAACTATATTATTAAACTATATTATTAAAGTATATTATTAAAGTATATTATTAAACTATATTATTAAACTATATTATTAAACTATATTATTAAACTATATTATTAAACTATATTATTAAGCATATTATTAAACTATATTATTAAACTATAGTATAAAGTATATTATTAAAGTATATTATTAAAGTATATTATTAAAGTATATTATTAAAGTATATTATTAAACTATATTATTAAACTATATTATTAAGTATATTATTAAAGTATATTATTAAAGTATATTATTAAACTATATTATTAAGTATATTATTAAGTATATTATTAAAGTATATTATTAAACTATATTATTAACTATATTATTAAAGTATATTATTAAAGTATATTATTAAAGTATATTATTAAACTATATTATTAAGTATATTATTAAAGTATATTATTAAAGTATATTATCAAACTATATTATTAAGTATATTATTAAGTATATTATTAAACTATATTATTAAACTATATTATTAAGTATATTATTAAAGTATATTATTAAAGTATATTATTCAACTATATTATTAAAGTATATTATTAAAGTATATTATTAAAGTATATTATTAAACTATATTATTAAAGTATATTATTAAACTATATTATTAAAGTATATTATTAAGTATATTATTAAACTATATTATTAAAGTATATTATTAAAGTATATTATTAAGTATATTAAAGTATATTATTAAAGTATATTATTAAAGTATATTATTAAAGTATATTATTAAGTATATTATTAAGTATATTATTAAAGTATATTATTAAAGTATATTATTAAAGTATATTATTAAGTATATTATTAAAGTATATTATTAAAGTATATTATTAAAGTATATTATTAAGTATATTATTAAGTATATTATTAAGTATATTATTAAGTATATTATTAAACTATATTATTAAGTATATTATTAAACTATATTATTAAACTATATTATTAAACTATATTATTAAGTATATTATTAAAGTATATTATTAAGTATATTATTAAGTATATTATTAAAGTATATTTTTTAAAGTATATTATTAAAGTATATTATTAAAGTATATTATTAAGTATATTATTAAGTATATTATTAAGTATATTATTAAGTATATTATTAAACTATATTATTAAGTATATTATTAAACTATATTATTAAACTATATTATTAAACTATATTATTAAACTATATTATTAAACTATATTATTAAGTATATTATTAAAGTATATTATTAAAGTATATTATTAAGTATATTATTAAGTATATTTTTTAAAGTATATTATTAAAGTATATTATTAAAGTATATTATTAAAGTATATTATTAAACTATATTATTAAGTATATTATTAAACTATATTATTAAACTATATTATTAAGTATATTATTAAACTATATTATTAAACTATATTATTAAACTATATTATTAAAGTATATTATTAAACTATATTATTAAAGTATATTATTAAACTATATTATTAAGTATATTATTAAACTATATTATTAAAGTATATTAATAAAGTATATTAATAAACTATATTATTAAAGTATATTATTAAACTATAGTATTAAAGTATATTATTAAACTATATTATTAAAGTATATTATTAAACTATATTATTAAACTATATTATTAAACTATATTATTAAAGTATATTATTAAAGTATATTATTAAAGTATATTATTAAACTATATTATTAAAGTATATTATTAAACTATATTATTAAACTATATTATTAAACTATATTATTAAGTATATTATTAAACTATATTATTAAACTATATTATTAAACTATATTATTAAACTATATTATTAAAGTATATTATTATTATTAAAGTATATTATTAAACTATATTATTCAACTATATTATTAAAGTATATTATTAAAGTATATTATTAAACTATAGTATTAAAGTATATTATTATACTATATTATTAAGTATATTATTAAACTATATTATTAAGTATATTATTAAGTATATTAATAAAGTATATTATTAAACTATATTATTAAGTATATTATTAAACTATATTATTCAACTATATTATTAAAGTATATTATTAAAGTATATTTTTAAACTATATTATTAAAGTATATTATTAAAGTATATTATTAAAGTATATTATTAAAGTATATTATTAAGTATATTATTAAAGTATATTATTAAAGTATATTATTAAAGTATATTATTAAATGATATTATTAAAGGATATTATTCAACTATATTATTAAGTATATTATTAAACTATATTATTAAACTATATTATTAAGTATATTATTAAAGTATATTATTAAACTATATTATTAACTATATTATTAAAGTATATTATTAAAGTATATTATTCAACTATATTATTAAAGTATATTATTAAAGTATATTATTAAAGTATATTATTAAACTATATTATTAAAGTATATTATTAAAGTATATTATTAAAGTATATTATTAAAGTATATTATTAAGTATATTATTAAAGTATATTATTAAGTATATTATTAAACTATATTATTAAGTATATTATTAAGTATATTATTAAAGTATATTATTAAAGTATATTATTAACTATATTATTAAAGTATATTATTAAACTATATTATTCAACTATATTATTAAAGTATATTATTAAAGTATATTATTAAACTATATTATTCAACTATATTATTAAAGTATATTATTAAACTATATTATTAAACTATATTATTAAGTATATTATTAAACTATATTATTAAAGTATATTATTAAAGTATATTATTAAGTATATTATTAAACTATATTATTAAACTATATTATTAAACTATATTATTAAGTATATTATTAAGTATATTAAAGTATTTTAAAGTATATTATTTAAACTATATTATTAAACTATATTATTAAAGTATATTATTAAGTATATTATTAAGTATATTATTAAAGTATATTATTAAAGTATATTATTAAAGTATATTATTAAGTATATTATTAAGTATATTATTAAAGTATATTATTAACTATATTATTAAAGTATATTATTAAAGTATATTATTAAAGTATATTATTCAACTATATTATTAAAGTATATTATTAAAGTATATTATTAAACTATATTATTCAAGTATATTATTCAAGTATATTATTCAAGTATATTATTAAAGTATATTATTAAAGTATATTATTAAAGTATATTATTAAACTATATTATTAAAGTATATTATTAAGTATATTATTAAACTATATTATTAAAGTATATTATTAAGTGTATTATTAAACTATATTATTAAACTATATTATTAAGTATATTATTAAGTATATTAAAGTATATTATTAAAGTATATTATTAAAGTATATTATTAAAGTATATTATTAAAGTATATTATTAAGTATATTATTAAGTATATTATTAAAGTATATTATTAAAGTATATTATTAAAGTATATTATTAAAGTATATTATTAAGTATATTATTAAAGTATATTATTAAAGTATATTATTAAAGTATATTATTAAGTATATTATTAAGTATATTATTAAGTATATTATTAAGTATATTATTAAACTATATTATTAAGTATATTATTAACTATATTATTAAAGTATATTATTAAACTATATTATTAAAGTATATTATTAAGTATATTATTAAAGTATATTATTAAAGTATATTATTAAACTATATTATTAAGTATATTATTAAGTATATTATTAAAGTATATTATTCAACTATATTATTAAAGTATATTATTAAAGTATATTATTAAACTATATTATTCAACTATATTATTAAACTATATTATTAAAGTATATTATTAAACTATATTATTAAACTATATTATTAAAGTATATTATTAAACTATATTATTAAACTATATTATTAAGTATATTATTAAGTATATTAAAGTATATTAAAGTATATTATTAAAGTATATTATTAAAGTATATTATTAAACTATATTATTAAAGTATATTATTAAGTATATTATTAAGTATATTTTTAAAGTATATTATTAAAGTATATTAATTAAAGTATATTATTAAGTATATTATTAAGTATATTATTAAAGTATATTATTAAACTATATTATTAACTATATTATTAAAGTATATTATTAAGTATATTATTCAACTATATTATTAAAGTATATTATTAAAGTATATTATTAAACTATATTATTAAAGTATATTATTACAGTATATTATTCAAGTATATTATTAAAGTATATTATTAAAGTATATTATTAAAGTATATTATTAAACTATATTATTAAAGTATATTATTAAACTATATTATTAAAGTATATTATTAAGTGTATATTAAACTATATTATTAAACTATATTATTAAGTATATTATTAAGTATATTAAAGTATATTATTAAAGTATATTATTAAAGTATATTATTAAAGTATATTATTAAGTATATTATTAAAGTATATTATTAAAGTATATTATTAAAGTATATTATTAAAGTATATTATTAAGTATATTATTAAAGTATATTATTAAAGTATATTATTAAAGTATATTATTAAGTATATTTTTAAGTATATTATTAAGTATATTATTAAGTATATTATTAAACTATATTATTAAGTATATTATTAAACTATATTATTAAAGTATATTATTAAACTATATTATTAAACTATATTATTAAGTATATTATTAAAGTATATTATTAAAGTATATTATTAAACTATATTATTAAGTATATTATTAAACTATATTATTAAAGTATATTAATAAAGTATATTAATACACTATATTATTAAACTATATTATTAAAGTATATTATTAAAGTATATTATTAAAGTATATTATTAAGTATATTATTAAACTATATTATTAAAGTATATTATTAAAGTATATTATTCAAGTATATTATTAAACTATATTATTAAACTATATTATTAAACTATATTATTAAACTATATTATTAAGTATATTATTAAACTATATTATTAAACTATATTATTAAGTATATTATTAAAGTATATTATTAAAGTATATTATTAAGTATATTATTAAGTATATTATTAAAGTATATTTTTTAAAGTATATTATTAAAGTATATTATTAAAGTATATTATTAAAGTACATTATTAAAGTATATTATTAAAGTATAGTATTAAGTATATTATTAAACTATATTATTAAACTATATTATTAAGTATATTATTAAGTATATTATTAAACTATATTATTAAACTATATTATTAAACTATATTATTAAAGTATATTATTAAACTATATTATTAAAGTATATTATTAAAGTATATTATTAAAGTATATTATTAAACTATATTATTAAGTATATTATTAAACTATATTATTAAAGTATATTAATAAAGTATATTAATAAACCATATTATTAAAGTATATTATTAAAGTATATTATTAAACTATATTATTAAACTATATTATTAAACTATATTATTAAACTATATTATTAAAGTATATTATTAAACTATATTATTAAGTATATTATTAAACTATATTATTAAACTATATTATTAAACTATATTATTAAAGTATATTATTAAACTATATTATTAAGTATATTATTAAACTATATTATTAAAGTATATTATTAAACTATATTATTAAACTATAGTATAAAGTATATTATTAAAGTATATTATTAAAGTATATTATTAAAGTATATTATTAAAGTATATTATTAAAGTATATTATTAAACTATATTATTAAACTATATTATTAAGTATATTATTAAACTATATTATTAAAGTATATTATTAAACTATATTATTAAGTATATTATTAAACTATATTATTAAAGTATATTATTAAACTATATTATTAAAGTATATTATTAAACTATATTATTAAACTATATTATTAAGTATGTTATTAAACTATATTATTAAAGTATATTATTAAACTATAGTATAAAGTATATTATTAAAGTATATTATTAAAGTATATTATTAAAGTATATTATTAAAGTATATTATTAAAGTATATTATTAAAGTATATTATTAACTATATTATTAAAGTATATTATTAAAGTATATTATTAAACTATATTATTAAACTATATTATTAAGTATATTATTAAAGTATATTATTAAACTATATTATTAAACTATATTATTAAGTATATTATTAAGTATATTATTAAACTATATTATTAAACTATATTATTAAGTATATTATTAAAGTATATTATTAAAGTATATTATTAAAGTATATTATTAAAGTATATTATTCAACTATATTATTCAACTATATTATTAAAGTATATTATTAAACTATATTATCTATTTTAACATTTGTCAAGTTGGTCACGTGGCCAAAAGCGGTGGACAGAAACTGGTCTACATGTTCTGTTGCCCCAACAGGGGCAGAAACAAGGCCACAACCACGCTATTTACACACACTACAACTCGCTTACAATTCGCAAACCTGGCAACAGTGCTATGTGTTCTCATAGGCCCACCAGGCCCGCCCCCACACTACTCTTCAGTCTCACAATCAGCCATCTTGCTTTTTAGGGCCCTCGCAGGATAACAGACAGAAGGAAGGGGAGAAATTATTGGCTCACTATTTTGCTTATCACTTCTAAATCCCTGTATTTACAAAATAAAACACTCAGCGAATCCCTTAGTTAAATCAACATTGTTCATTGTCACTACTTGGATTGTGCCGAAATATTTACATTACACGTATAGCTTTTGCTATTTTCGCCTGCCAGCCAATGCCGACTACACACGCCTGCACACACACACACACACACACACACACACACACACACACACACACACACACAGGAATGGCTATACGGCGGCGAGACAGCACTGCAGCACGTTATAATTTTCAGTTTCATTAAATAACTGTCTTTCTCAGCGTGCGCACGTGCGCACACAACATTATTCAAGTGAAATGCGTCACGCCAATATTGGGCTCAACTACGTTCACTTAATGGGGCCAGTCCTTCACAGTGACACACGCGTTAGATGAACCACGCGACCGGGATGGTTTCTACCCCTCAATGTCGTGCATTTGCTGCGCCCTTCTAATGCTGCGCCACGCCTACTCTATACTGCTCCATGCGACTCGAACAGCGTCAGCAGCAGCAGCTCCGAGCCTCCGTCAGAAAGGCTGCCCACACCACTGCACAGCCCCACACCCAAATGAATCGAATGAATGAATAAGGCGCTTATATCGCTTTTGCTCAGTGGATGGGACATTTACATTAAAAGCAATCGGATGGACGCGTGGATAACGGCATGGTTGGGTGCAATCGGAGGGAAAGCTTCCATAATCCATATAGCTTCCATGCTAGCTGCTTCAGACACAGGGGAGGGGAGGGAGAAATAGTGCGAAATAGCGCTTATGCAACAATTACCCTTAAAACAAACACCTCAACTCGATGTCATTGTGAATAAGAATTTCGAGCGAAAAAAAGTGTGCGTGTGTGTGTGTGTGTGTGTGTGTGGGGGGGGGGTGTGTGTGTCGCGTCGCCCTCCAGCTGCAATTGCGAGTGTGCGCTGTGTGCAGGGCACACTACTGAGTTTAAAAACACAGCTGAAACATGAAGTGGAGTCTGTCCAACGACGTCGAGTCTGTGGGGGCTATATGAAGAATTAAATAGCCCCTTTTAGCCCCCATGAGGATTTTCGTGGACATTTTATATTAACATTACAGATTTTCTGGGAATTATTGACACTCTGTGACTCTGTCACAGACTGCATACTAGCGTATTTACACATGCTCTGGAATTCCGCCGGCTGTTCAGAGGTGTTAAAAGTACTCAAATGCTAATCGGGTTTCTTTTGTTTTCACCTAGCCAGGTATTATATGCCTACAGTACAGTGCCCATAGGCGGCGGGTGTGTAAGGCAGCAACACTGACACTTTCAGCGGAGTGACTCGAGAAAAGACCCATATCGTCCAAAACAGGCTAATCAGTCGTTGTCTGTGTATACTATACACAGACAACGACTGATTAGCCTATTTTGGACGATATATGAATTAGCCTATACACTGTATAGGCTAATTCATTGGTAAAAGTATGCTAAATAACTCAATTTTAGACCATTTGGGAAATAAATAAATCCGCGGCGGAAAGTACAATGTGCATGCACACAATATGTAAATAAATAAATGTGTTACATTTTCTTGCATAAACACAAAGAGCTGTTTCCATAACTGCACACATTATTGCACATAACATGAGTAGCTGTTATAATAACATAATAACATAACATGAGTAGCTCTTTGCCTGCCTGCCTGTCTGTCTGTCCATGAGTAGTTATTTGTCTGTCTGTCAATGAGTAGCTGTCTTACTGTCTGCCTGTCTATGAGTAGCTGTCTGCCTGCCTGTCTATGAGTAGCTGTCTGCCTGCCTGCCTGTCTGTCCAATTGTCCATGAGTAGCTGTCTGTCTGCCTGTCTGAGTAGCTGTCTGCCTGCCTGCCTAATTGTCCATGAGTAGCTGTCTGTCTGTCTGCCTGTCTATGAGTAGCTGTCTGCCTGCCTGCCTGCCTAATTGTCCATGAGTAGCTGTCTGTCTGCCTGTCTATGAGTAGCTGTCTGCCTTCCTGCCTGTCCAATTGTCCATGAGTAGCTGTCTGTCTGTCTATGAGTAGCTGTCTGCCTGCCTGCCTGTCCAATTGTCCATGAGTAGCTGTCTGTCTGTCTATGAGTAGCTGTCTGCCTTCCTGCCTGTCCAATTGTCCATGAGTAGCTGTCTGTCTGTCTATGAGTAGCTGTCTGCCTTCATGCCTGCCTGTCCAATTGTCCATGAGTAGCTGTCTGTCTGCCTGTCTATGAGTAGCTGTCTGCCTGCCTGCCTGTCCAATTCTCCATGAGTAGCTGTCTGTCTGCCTGTCTATGAGTAGCTGTCTGCCTGCCTGCCTGTCCAATTCTCCATGAGTAGCTGTCTGTCTGCCTGTCTATGAGTAGCTGTCTGCCTGCCTGTCCAATTCTCCATGAGTAGCTGTCTGTCTGCCTGTCTATGAGTAGCTGTCTGACTGCCTGCCTGTCCAATTATCCATGAGTAGCTGTCTGTCTGCCTGTCTATGAGTAGCTGTCTGCCTGCCTGCCAGCCAGCAAGTTGGTTAACAGAAAATAAATTGTTATGGCTGAGTAAAATAAAATACAATAAACACAATTTGCCTGAAAATAGATTACCCAGCTATGACCTTTTTCATGAAAAAAATGTAGTAGTGATATGGCTGACTGAGTAAAATAAAACAATCTACCTGAAAATAGATAGCTATAAGTGAAGAACTATTAATGGCAGCTGGGTTTCATCATTCAAATAAAATAGAATTCTGTCCGTTTAGCTATAAAATTATGTCAGGGAATAGGGATACACAGTATATGTCTTTCATTTGCATTGCATCTCCCCCCCCCCCCCCCCCCCCGCCCCAAACTTTTATTTTCGTTCGAGTAATAGTACAACTCTAATAGTATTACTTATAATAATGTAATTAAAGATAACTTCATTCAGATTTATTTATTTTTATTTCATTTTCCAGATTTTTTTTTCTTTTTTTTAGATTTTCATTGGTGGGCCAGTCATAATGGTCCCGCGGGCCTGATGTGGCCCGCGGGCCTCAGGTTGAGTATCACTGCTGTAGCCTACCCAAAGTACCAGTGAAAACATCAACTTATTTTTTTCCACCGCTGTGGGGGGGGGGGGGGGGGGGGGGGGGGGCCTGCGGGGAGGCGGGGCTGCGGGTAGCCCCCATGAGGATCATCAGAACTATTCGGTTCTGAGTCTGTCAACTCCCGCAATTTCCTTCTTCCCATATTGCGCTGCAACGACACTAGGATTGAGCCCCCCGAAGGGGGGCGAAATTCTAGTTAAACTATATTATTAAAGTATATTATTAAAGTATATTATTAAAGTATATTATTAAACTATATTATTAAGTATATTATTAAGTATATTATTAAACTATATTATTAAACTATATTATTAAGTATATTATTAAACTATATTATTAAAGTATATTATTAAACTATATTATTCAACTATATTATTAAAGTATATTATTTAAGTATATTATTTAAGTATATTATTAAACTATATTATTAAACTATATTATTAAACTATATTATTAAACTATATTATTAAACTATATTATTAAAGTATATTATTAAGTATATTATTAAACTATATTATTAAAGTATATTATTAAGTATATTATTAAACTATATTATTAAAGTATATTATTAAAGTATATTATTAAAGTATATTATTAAAGTATATTATTAAAGTATATTATTAAACTATATTATTAAACTATATTATTAAACTATATTATTAAAGTATATTATTAAGTATATTATTAAAGTATATTATTAAAGTATATTATTAAACTATATTATTAAACTATATTATTAAAGTATATTATTAAAGTATATTATTAAAGTATATTATTAAACTATATTATTAAAGTATATTATTAAACTATATTATTAAAGTATATTATTAAAGTATATTATTAAAGTATATTATTAAGTATATTATTAAAGTATATTATTAAAGTATATTATTAAACTATATTATTAAACTATATTATTAAACTATATTATTAAACTATATTATTAAACTATATTATTAAACTATAGTATAAAGTATATTATTAAAGTATATTATTAAAGTATATTATTAAACTATATTATTAAACTATATTATTAAGTATATTATTAAACTATATTATTAAACTATATTATTAAAGTATATTATTAAAGTATATTATTAAAGTATATTATTAAAGTATATTATTAAGTATATTATTAAACTATATTATTAAAGTATATTAATAAAGTATATTATTAAAGTATATTATTAAAGTATATTATTAAAGTATATTATTAAACTATATTATTAAGTATATTATTAAAGTATATTATTAAAGTATATTATTAAAGTATATTAATAAAGTATATTATTAAAGTATATTATTAAACTATATTATTAAACTATATTATTAAACTATAGTATTAAAGTATATTATTAAACTATATTATTAAAGTATATTATTAAACTATATTATTAAGTATATTATTAAACTATATTATTAAACTATAGTATTAAACTATATTATTAAACTATATTATTAAGTATATTATTAAACTATATTATTAAAGTATATTATTAAAGTATATTATTAAAGTATATTTTTAAAGTATATTATTAAACTATATTATTAAACTATATTATTAAACTATATTATTAAGTATATTATTAAACTATATTATTAAAGTATATTATTAAACTATAGTATTAAACTATATTATTAAACTATATTATTAAGTATATTATTAAACTATATTATTAAACTATATTATTAAAGTATATTTTTAAAGTATATTATTAAACTATATTATTAAAGTATATTATTAAAGTATATTATTAAACTATATTATTCAACTATATTATTAAAGTATATTATTAAAGTATATTATTAAACTATATTATTAAACTATATTATTAAAGTATATTATTAAGTATATTATTAAACTATATTATTAAAGTATATTATTAAGTATATTATTAAAGTATATTATTAAAGTATATTATTAAAGTATATTATTAAAGTATATTATTAAAGTATATTATTAAACTATATTATTAAACTATATTATTAAACTATATTATTAAAGTATATTATTAAGTATATTATTAAAGTATATTATTAAAGTATATTATTAAAGTATATTATTAAAGTATATTATTAAAGTATATTATTAAAGTATATTATTAAAGTATATTATTAAAGTATATTATTAAACTATATTAATAAAGTATATTATTAAAGTATATTATTAAAGTATATTATTAAGTATATTATTAAACTATATTATTAAACTATATTATTAAACTATATTATTAAACTATATTATTAAACTATATTATTAAACTATATTATTAAACTATATTATTAAACTATAGTATAAAGTATATTATTAAAGTATATTATTAAAGTATATTATTAAAGTATATTATTAAGTATATTATTAAACTATATTATTAAACTATATTATTAAAGTATATTATTAAACTATATTATTAAAGTATATTATTAAAGTATATTATTAAACTATATTATTAAGTATATTATTAAACTATATTATTAAAGTATATTAATAAAGTATATTATTAAAGTATATTATTAAAGTATATTATTAAAGTATATTATTAAACTATATTATTAAGTATATTATTAAACTATATTATTAAAGTATATTATTAAACTATATTAATAAAGTATATTATTAAAGTATATTATTAAAGTATATTATTAAAGTATATTATTAAAGTATATTATTAAACTATATTATTAAACTATATTATTAAACTATATTATTAAATTATAGTATTAAAGTATATTATTAAACTATATTATTAAAGTATATTATTAAAGTATATTATTAAGTATATTATTAAACAGTAAAAAGGCCTGGTTCACTTTTGCTTAGCTTAGTCTGTAACTTGAAAACTATGTACCGTATGGCCCTATAAACTGTGTTGGGATGAAAGCTAGCCACTTTGAGCAATGTGGGAAGTGCTGGGGCAGTTTGGGACAACAGGGCCAAAATGTCACTTTCACAGTCCCAAAGTGCCATTTTCACAGTAAAAAGGCCTGGTTCACTTTTGCTTAGCTTAGTCTGTAACTTGAAAACTATGTACCGTATGGCCCTATAAACTGTGTTGGGATGAAAGCTAGCCACTTTGAGCAATGTGGGAAGTGCTGGGGCAGTTTGGGACAACAGGGCCAAAATGTCACTTTCACAGTCCCAAAGTGCCATTTTCACAGTAAAAAGGCCTGGTTCACTTTTGCTTAGCTTAGTCTGTAACTTGAAAACTATGTACCGTATGGCCCTATAAACTGTGTTGGGATGAAAGCTAGCCACTTTGAGCAATGTGGGAAGTGCTGGGGCAGTTTGGGACAACAGGGCCAAAATGTCACTTTCACAGTCCCAAAGTGCCGTTTTCACAGTAAAAAGGCCTGGTTCACTTTTGCTTAGCTTAGTCTGTAACTTGAAAACTATGTACCGTATGGCCCTATAAACTGTGTTGGGATGAAAGCTAGCCACTTTGAGCAATGTGGGAAGTGCTGGGGCAGTTTGGGACAACAGGGCCAAAACCCTAACCCTAACCCTAACCCTTTCACAGTCCCAAAGTGCCATTTTCACAGTAAAAAAAAAAAGATTCATTTTGCTTAGCTTAGTCTGTAACTTGAAAACTATGTACCGTATGGCCCTATAAACTGTGTTGGGATGAAAGCTAGCCACTTTGAGCAATGTGGGAAGTGCTGGGGCAGTTTGGGACAACAGGGCCAAAATGTCACTTTCACAGTCCCAAAGTGCCATTTTCACAGTAAAAAGGCCTGGTTCACTTTTGCTTAGCTTTGTCTGTAACTTGAAAACTATGTACCGTATGGCCCTATAAACTGTGTTGGGATGAAAGCTAGCCACTTTGAGCAATGTGGGAAGTGCTGGGGCAGTTTGGGACAACAGGGCCAAAATGTCACTTTCACAGTCCCAAAGTGCCATTTTCACAGTAAAAAGGCCTGGTTCACTTTTGCTTAGCTTAGTCTGTAACTTGAAAACTATGTACCGTATGGCCCTATAAACTGTGTTGGGATGAAAGCTAGCCACTTTGAGCAATGTGGGAAGTGCTGGGGCAGTTTGGGACAACAGGGCCAAAATGTCACTTTCACAGTCCCAAAGTGCCGTTTTCACAGTAAAAAGGCCTGGTTCACTTTTGCTTAGCTTAGTCTGTAACTTGAAAACTATGTACCGTATGGCCCTATAAACTGTGTTGGGATGAAAGCTAGCCACTTTGAGCAATGTGGGAAGTGCTGGGGCAGTTTGGGACAACAGGGCCAAAACCCTAACCCTAACCCTAACCCTTTCACAGTCCCAAAGTGCCATTTTCACAGTAAAAAAAAAAAGATTCATTTTGCTTAGCTTAGTCTGTAACTTGAAAACTATGTACCGTATGGCCCTATAAACTGTGTTGGGATGAAAGCTAGCCACTTTGAGCAATGTGGGAAGTGCTGGGGCAGTTTGGGACAACAGGGCCAAAATGTCACTTTCACAGTCCCAAAGTGCCATTTTCACAGTAAAAAGGCCTGGTTCACTTTTGCTTAGCTTTGTCTGTAACTTGAAAACTATGTACCGTATGGCCCTATAAACTGTGTTGGGATGAAAGCTAGCCACTTTGAGCAATGTGGGAAGTGCTGGGGCAGTTTGGGACAACAGGGCCAAAATGTCACTTTCACAGTCCCAAAGTGCCATTTTCACAGTAAAAAGGCCTGGTTCACTTTTGCTTAGCTTAGTCTGTAACTTGAAAACTATGTACCGTATGGCCCTATAAACTGTGTTGGGATGAAAGCTAGCCACTTTGAGCAATGTGGGAAGTGCTGGGGCAGTTTGGGACAACAGGGCCAAAATGTCACTTTCACAGTCCCAAAGTGCCGTTTTCACAGTAAAAAGGCCTGGTTCACTTTTGCTTAGCTTAGTCTGTAACTTGAAAACTATGTACCGTATGGCCCTATAAACTGTGTTGGGATGAAAGCTAGCCACTTTGAGCAATGTGGGAAGTGCTGGGGCAGTTTGGGACAACAGGGCCAAAATGTCACTTTCACAGTCCCAAAGTGCCGTTTTCACAGTAAAAAGGCCTGGTTCACTTTTGCTTAGCTTAGTCTGTAACTTGAAAACTATGTACCGTATGGCCCTATAAACTGTGTTGGGATGAAAGCTAGCCACTTTGAGCAATGTGGGAAGTGCTGGGGCAGTTTGGGACAACAGGGCCAAAATGTCACTTTCACAGTCCCAAAGTGCCATTTTCACAGTAAAAAGGCCTGGTTCACTTTTGCTTAGCTTAGTCTGTAACTTGAAAACTATGTACCGTATGGCCCTATAAACTGTGTTGGGATGAAAGCTAGCCACTTTGAGCAATGTGGGAAGTGCTGGGGCAGTTTGGGACAACAGGGCCAAAATGTCACTTTCACAGTCCCAAAGTGCCGTTTTCACAGTAAAAAGGCCTGGTTCACTTTTGCTTAGCTTAGTCTGTAACTTGAAAACTATGTACCGTATGGCCCTATAAACTGTGTTGGGATGAAAGCTAGCCACTTTGAGCAATGTGGGAAGTGCTGGGGCAGTTTGGGACAACAGGGCCAAAACCCTAACCCTAACCCTAACCCTTTCACAGTCCCAAAGTGCCATTTTCACAGTAAAAAAAAAAAGATTCATTTTGCTTAGCTTAGTCTGTAACTTGAAAACTATGTACCGTATGGCCCTATAAACTGTGTTGGGATGAAAGCTAGCCACTTTGAGCAATGTGGGAAGTGCTGGGGCAGTTTGGGACAACAGGGCCAAAATGTCACTTTCACAGTCCCAAAGTGCCATTTTCACAGTAAAAAGGCCTGGTTCACTTTTGCTTAGCTTTGTCTGTAACTTGAAAACTATGTACCGTATGGCCCTATAAACTGTGTTGGGATGAAAGCTAGCCACTTTGAGCAATGTGGGAAGTGCTGGGGCAGTTTGGGACAACAGGGCCAAAATGTCACTTTCACAGTCCCAAAGTGCCGTTTTCACAGTAAAAAGGCCTGGTTCACTTTTGCTTAGCTTAGTCTGTAACTTGAAAACTATGTACCGTATGGCCCTATAAACTGTGTTGGGATGAAAGCTAGCCACTTTGAGCAATGTGGGAAGTGCTGGGGCAGTTTGGGACAACAGGGCCAAAACCCTAACCCTAACCCTAACCCTTTCACAGTCCCAAAGTGCCATTTTCACAGTAAAAAAAAAAAGATTCATTTTGCTTAGCTTAGTCTGTAACTTGAAAACTATGTACCGTATGGCCCTATAAACTGTGTTGGGATGAAAGCTAGCCACTTTGAGCAATGTGGGAAGTGCTGGGGCAGTTTGGGACAACAGGGCCAAAATGTCACTTTCACAGTCCCAAAGTGCCATTTTCACAGTAAAAAGGCCTGGTTCACTTTTGCTTAGCTTTGTCTGTAACTTGAAAACTATGTACCGTATGGCCCTATAAACTGTGTTGGGATGAAAGCTAGCCACTTTGAGCAATGTGGGAAGTGCTGGGGCAGTTTGGGACAACAGGGCCAAAATGTCACTTTCACAGTCCCAAAGTGCCATTTTCACAGTAAAAAGGCCTGGTTCACTTTTGCTTAGCTTAGTCTGTAACTTGAAAACTATGTACCGTATGGCCCTATAAACTGTGTTGGGATGAAAGCTAGCCACTTTGAGCAATGTGGGAAGTGCTGGGGCAGTTTGGGACAACAGGGCCAAAATGTCACTTTCACAGTCCCAAAGTGCCGTTTTCACAGTAAAAAGGCCTGGTTCACTTTTGCTTAGCTTAGTCTGTAACTTGAAAACTATGTACCGTATGGCCCTATAAACTGTGTTGGGATGAAAGCTAGCCACTTTGAGCAATGTGGGAAGTGCTGGGGCAGTTTGGGACAACAGGGCCAAAATGTCACTTTCACAGTCCCAAAGTGCCATTTTCACAGTAAAAAGGCCTGGTTCACTTTTGCTTAGCTTAGTCTGTAACTTGAAAACTATGTACCGTATGGCCCTGTAAACTGTGTTGGGATGAAAGCTAGCCACTTTGAGCAATGTGGGAAGTGCTGGGGCAGTTTGGGACAACAGGGCCAAAATGTCACTTTCACAGTCCCAAAGTGCCATTTTCACAGTAAAAAGGCCTGGTTCACTTTTGCTTAGCTTAGTCTGTAACTTGAAAACTATGTACCGTATGGCCCTATAAACTGTGTTGGGATGAAAGCTAGCCACTTTGAGCAATGTGGGAAGTGCTGGGGCAGTTTGGGACAACAGGGCCAAAATGTCACTTTCACAGTCCCAAAGTGCCGTTTTCACAGTAAAAAGGCCTGGTTCACTTTTGCTTAGCTTAGTCTGTAACTTGAAAACTATGTACCGTATGGCCCTATAAACTGTGTTGGGATGAAAGCTAGCCACTTTGAGCAATGTGGGAAGTGCTGGGGCAGTTTGGGACAACAGGGCCAAAATGTCACTTTCACAGTCCCAAAGTGCCGTTTTCACAGTAAAAAGGCCTGGTTCACTTTTGCTTAGCTTAGTCTGTAACTTGAAAACTATGTACCGTATGGCCCTATAAACTGTGTTGGGATGGAAGCTAGCCACTTTGAGCAATGTGGGAAGTGCTGGGGCAGTTTGGGACAACAGGGCCAAAATGTCACTTTCACAGTCCCAAAGTGCCATTTTCACAGTAAAAAGGCCTGGTTCACTTTTGCTTAGCTTAGTCTGTAACTTGAAAACTATGTACCGTATGGCCCTATAAACTGTGTTGGGATGAAAGCTAGCCACTTTGAGCAATGTGGGAAGTGCTGGGGCAGTTTGGGACAACAGGGCCAAAATGTCACTTTCACAGTCCCAAAGTGCCATTTTCACAGTAAAAAGGCCTGGTTCACTTTTGCTTAGCTTAGTCTGTAACTTGAAAACTATGTACCGTATGGCCCTATAAACTGTGTTGGGATGAAAGCTAGCCACTTTGAGCAATGTGGGAAGTGCTGGGGCAGTTTGGGACAACAGGGCCAAAACCCTAACCCTAACCCTTTCACAGTCCCAAAGTGCCATTTTCACAGTAAAAAAAAAAAGATTCATTTTGCTTAGCTTAGTCTGTAACTTGAAAACTATGTACCGTATGGCCCTATAAACTGTGTTGGGATGAAAGCTAGCCACTTTGAGCAATGTGGGAAGTGCTAGGGCAGTTTGGGACAACAGGGCCAAAACCCTAACCCTAACCCTAACCCTTTCACAGTCCCAAAGTGCCATTTTCACAGTAAAAAAAAAAAAAAGATTCATTTTGCTTAGCTTAGTCTGTAACTTGAAAACTATGTACCGTATGGCCCTATAAACTGTGTTGGGATGAAAGCTAGCCACTTTGAGCAATGTGGGAAGTGCTGGGGCAGTTTGGGACAACAGGGCCAAAATGTCACTTTCACAGTCCCAAAGTGCCATTTTCACAGTAAAAAGGCCTGGTTCACTTTTGCTTAGCTTAGTCTGTAACTTGAAAACTATGTACCGTATGGCCCTATAAACTGTGTTGGGATGAAAGCTAGCCACTTTGAGCAATGTGGGAAGTGCTGGGGCAGTTTGGGACAACAGGGCCAAAATGTCACTTTCACAGTCCCAAAGTGCCATTTTCACAGTAAAAAGGCCTGGTTCACTTTTGCTTAGCTTAGTCTGTAACTTGAAAACTATGTACCGTATGGCCCTATAAACTGTGTTGGGATGAAAGCTAGCCACTTTGAGCAATGTGGGAAGTGCTGGGGCAGTTTGGGACAACAGGGCCAAAATGTCACTTTCACAGTCCCAAAGTGCCGTTTTCACAGTAAAAAGGCCTGGTTCACCTTTGCTTAGCTTAGTCTGTAACTTGAAAACTATGTACCGTATGGCCCTATAAACTGTGTTGGGATGAAAGCTAGCCACTTTGAGCAATGTGGGAAGTGCTGGGGCAGTTTGGGACAACAGGGCCAAAATGTCACTTTCACAGTCCCAAAGTGCCGTTTTCACAGTAAAAAGGCCTGGTTCACTTTTGCTTAGCTTAGTCTGTAACTTGAAAACTATGTACCGTATGGCCCTATAAACTGTGTTGGGATGGAAGCTAGCCACTTTGAGCAATGTGGGAAGTGCTGGGGCAGTTTGGGACAACAGGGCCAAAATGTCACTTTCACAGTCCCAAAGTGCCATTTTCACAGTAAAAAGGCCTGGTTCACTTTTGCTTAGCTTAGTCTGTAACTTGAAAACTATGTACCGTATGGCCCTATAAACTGTGTTGGGATGAAAGCTAGCCACTTTGAGCAATGTGGGAAGTGCTGGGGCAGTTTGGGACAACAGGGCCAAAATGTCACTTTCACAGTCCCAAAGTGCCATTTTCACAGTAAAAAGGCCTGGTTCACTTTTGCTTAGCTTAGTCTGTAACTTGAAAACTATGTACCGTATGGCCCTATAAACTGTGTTGGGATGAAAGCTAGCCACTTTGAGCAATGTGGGAAGTGCTGGGGCAGTTTGGGACAACAGGGCCAAAACCCTAACCCTAACCCTTTCACAGTCCCAAAGTGCCATTTTCACAGTAAAAAAAAAAAAAAGATTCATTTTGCTTAGCTTAGTCTGTAACTTGAAAACTATGTACCGTATGGCCCTATAAACTGTGTTGGGATGAAAGCTAGCCACTTTGAGCAATGTGGGAAGTGCTGGGGCAGTTTGGGACAACAGGGCCAAAATGTCACTTTCACAGTCCCAAAGTGCCATTTTCACAGTAAAAAGGCCTGGTTCACTTTTGCTTAGCTTAGTCTGTAACTTGAAAACTATGTACCGTATGGCCCTATAAACTGTGTTGGGATGAAAGCTAGCCACTTTGAGCAATGTGGGAAGTGCTGGGGCAGTTTGGGACAACAGGGCCAAAATGTCACTTTCACAGTCCCAAAGTGCCATTTTCACAGTAAAAAGGCCTGGTTCACTTTTGCTTAGCTTAGTCTGTAACTTGAAAACTATGTACCGTATGGCCCTATAAACTGTGTTGGGATGAAAGCTAGCCACTTTGAGCAATGTGGGAAGTGCTGGGGCAGTTTGGGACAACAGGGCCAAAATGTCACTTTCACAGTCCCAAAGTGCCGTTTTCACAGTAAAAAGGCCTGGTTCACTTTTGCTTAGCTTAGTCTGTAACTTGAAAACTATGTACCGTATGGCCCTATAAACTGTGTTGGGATGAAAGCTAGCCACTTTGAGCCTTTGAGCAATGTGGGAAGTGCTGGGGCAGTTTGGGACAACAGGGCCAAAACCCTAACCCTAACCCTAACCCTTTCACAGTCCCAAAGTGCCATTTTCACAGTAAAAAAAAAAAGATTCATTTTGCTTAGCTTAGTCTGTAACTTGAAAACTATGTACCGTATGGCCCTATAAACTGTGTTGGGATGAAAGCTAGCCACTTTGAGCAATGTGGGAAGTGCTGGGGCAGTTTGGGACAACAGGGCCAAAATGTCACTTTCACAGTCCCAAAGTGCCATTTTCACAGTAAAAAGGCCTGGTTCACTTTTGCTTAGCTTAGTCTGTAACTTGAAAACTATGTACCGTATGGCCCTATAAACTGTGTTGGGATGAAAGCTAGCCACTTTGAGCAATGTGGGAAGTGCTGGGGCAGTTTGGGACAACAGGGCCAAAATGTCACTTTCACAGTCCCAAAGTGCCGTTTTCACAGTAAAAAGGCCTGGTTCACTTTTGCTTAGCTTAGTCTGTAACTTGAAAACTATGTACCATATGGCCCTATAAACTGTGTTGGGATGAAAGCTAGCCACTTTGAGCAATGTGGGAAGTGCTGGGGCAGTTTGGGACAACAGGGCCAAAACCCTAACCCTAACCCTAACCCTTTCACAGTCCCAAAGTGCCATTTTCACAGTAAAAAAAAAAAGATTCATTTTGCTTAGCTTAGTCTGTAACTTGAAAACTATGTACCGTATGGCCCTATAAACTGTGTTGGGATGAAAGCTAGCCACTTTGAGCAATGTGGGAAGTGCTGGGGCAGTTTGGGACAACAGGGCCAAAATGTCACTTTCACAGTCCCAAAGTGCAGTTTTCACAGTAAAAAGGCCTGGTTCACTTTTGCTTAGCTTAGTCTGTAACTTGAAAACTATGTACCGTATGGCCCTATAAACTGTGTTGGGATGAAAGCTAGCCACTTTGAGCAATGTGGGAAGTGCTGGGGCAGTTTGGGACAACAGGGCCAAAACCCTAACCCTAACCCTAACCCTTTCACAGTCCCAAAGTGCCATTTTCACTGTAAAAAAAAAAAGATTAATTTTGCTTAGCTTAGTCTGTAACTTGAAAACTATGTACCATATGGCCCTATAAACTGTGTTGGGATGAAAGCTAGCCACTTTGAGCAATGTGGGAAGTGCTGGGGCAGTTTGGGACAACAGGGCCAAAATGTCACTTTCACAGTCCCAAAGTGCCGTTTTCACAGTAAAAAGGCCTGGTTCACTTTTGCTTAGCTTAGTCTGTAACTTGAAAACTATGTACCGTATGGCCCTATAAACTGTGTTGGGATGAAAGCTAGCCACTTTGAGCAATGTGGGAAGTGCTGGGGCAGTTTGGGACAACAGGGCCAAAACCCTAACCCTAACCCTAACCCTTTCACAGTCCCAAAGTGCCATTTTCACAGTAAAAAAAAAAAGATTCATTTCGCTTAGCTTAGTCTGTAACTTGAAAACTATGTACCGTATGGCCCTATAAACTGTGTTGGGATGAAAGCTAGCCACTTTGAGCAATGTGGGAAGTGCTGGGGCAGTTTGGGACAACAGGGCCAAAATGTCACTTTCACAGTCCCAAAGTGCCATTTTCACAGTAAAAAGGCCTGGTTCACTTTTGCTTAGCTTAGTCTGTAACTTGAAAACGATGTACCGTATGGCCCTATAAACTGTGTTGGGATGAAACCTAGCCACTTTGGGCAATGTGGGAAGTGCTGGGGCAGTTTGGGACAACAGGGCCAAAACCCTAACCCTAACCCCAACCCTTTCACAGTCCCAAAGTGCCATTTTCACAGTAAAAAAAAAAAGATTCATTTTGCTTAGCTTAGTCTGTAACTTGAAAACTATGTACCGTATGGCCCTATAAACTGTGTTGGGATGAAAGCTTGCCACTTTGAGCAATGTGGGAAGTGCTGGGGCAGTTTGGGACAACAGGGCCAAAATGTCACTTTCACAGTCCCAAAGTGCCATTTTCACAGTAAAAAGGCCTGGTTCACTTTTGCTTAGCTTAGTCTGTAACTTGAAAACTATGTACCGTATGGCCCTATAAACTGTGTTGGGATGAAAGCTAGCCACTTTGAGCAATGTGGGAAGTGCTGGGGCAGTTTGGGACAACAGGGCCAAAATGTCACTTTCACAGTCCCAAAGTGCCGTTTTCACAGTAAAAAGGCCTGGTTCACTTTTGCTTAGCTTAGTCTGTAACTTGAAAACTATGTACCGTATGGCCCTATAAACTGTGTTGGGATGAAAGCTAGCCACTTTGAGCAATGTGGGAAGTGCTGGGGCAGTTTGGGACAACAGGGCCAAAATGTCACTTTCACAGTCCCAAAGTGCCGTTTTCACAGTAAAAAGGCCTGGTTCACTTTTGCTTAGCTTAGTCTGTAACTTGAAAACTATGTACCGTATGGCCCTATAAACTGTGTTGGGATGAAAGCTAGCCACTTTGAGCAATGTGGGAAGTGCTGGGGCAGTTTGGGACAACAGGGCCAAAATGTCACTTTCACAGTCCCAAAGTGCCATTTTCACAGTAAAAAGGCCTGGTTCACTTTTGCTTAGCTTAGTCTGTAACTTGAAAACTATGTACCGTATGGCCCTATAAACTGTGTTGGGATGAAAGCTAGCCACTTTGAGCAATGTGGGAAGTGCTGGGGCAGTTTGGGACAACAGGGCCAAAATGTCACTTTCACAGTCCCAAAGTGCCATTTTCACAGTAAAAAGGCCTGGTTCACTTTTGCTTAGCTTAGTCTGTAACTTGAAAACTATGTACCGTATGGCCCTATAAACTGTGTTGGGATGAAAGCTAGCCACTTTGAGCAATGTGGGAAGTGCTGGGGCAGTTTGGGACAACAGGGCCAAAATGTCACTTTCACAGTCCCAAAGTGCCGTTTTCACAGTAAAAAGGCCTGGTTCACTTTTGCTTAGCTTAGTCTGTAACTTGAAAACTATGTACCGTATGGCCCTATAAACTGTGTTGGGATGAAAGCTAGCCACTTTGAGCAATGTGGGAAGTGCTGGGGCAGTTTGGGACAACAGGGCCAAAATGTCACTTTCACAGTCCCAAAGTGCCATTTTCACAGTAAAAAGGCCTGGTTCACTTTTGCTTAGCTTAGTCTGTAACTTGAAAACTATGTACCGTATGGCCCTAAAAACTGTGTTGGGATGAAAGCTAGCCACTTTGAGCAATGTGGGAAGTGCTGGGGCAGTTTGGGACAACAGGGCCAAAATGTCACTTTCACAGTCCCAAAGTGCCATTTTCACAGTAAAAAGGCCTGGTTCACTTTTGCTTAGCTTAGTCTGTAACTTGAAAACTATGTACCGTATGGCCCTATAAACTGTGTTGGGATGAAAGCTAGCCACTTTGAGCAATGTGGGAAGTGCTGGGGCAGTTTGGGACAACAGGGCCAAAATGTCACTTTCACAGTCCCAAAGTGCCATTTTCACAGTAAAAAGGCCTGGTTCACTTTTGCTTAGCTTAGTCTGTAACTTGAAAACTATGTACCGTATGGCCCTATAAACTGTGTTGGGATGAAAGCTAGCCACTTTGAGCAATGTGGAAAGTGCTGGGGCAGTTTGGGACAACAGGGCCAAAATGTCACTTTCACAGTCCCAAAGTGCCGTTTTCACAGTAAAAAGGCCTGGTTCACTTTTGCTTAGCTTAGTCTGTAACTTGAAAACTATGTACCGTATGGCCCTATAAACTGTGTTGGGATGAAAGCTAGCCACTTTGAGCAATGTGGGAAGTGCTGGGGCAGTTTGGGACAACAGGGCCAAAATGTCACTTTCACAGTCCCAAAGTGCCATTTTCACAGTAAAAAGGCCTGGTTCACTTTTGCTTAGCTTAGTCTGTAACTTGAAAACTATGTACCGTATGGCCCTATAAACTGTGTTGGGATGAAAGCTAGCCACTTTGAGCAATGTGGAAAGTGCTGGGGCAGTTTGGGACAACAGGGCCAAAATGTCACTTTCACAGTCCCAAAGTGCCGTTTTCACAGTAAAAAGGCCTGGTTCACTTTTGCTTAGCTTAGTCTGTAACTTGAAAACTATGTACCGTATGGCCCTATAAACTGTGTTGGGATGAAAGCTAGCCACTTTGAGCAATGTGGGAAGTGCTGGGGCAGTTTGGGACAACAGGGCCAAAATGTCACTTTCACAGTCCCAAAGTGCCGTTTTCACAGTAAAAAGGCCTGGTTCACTTTTGCTTAGCTTAGTCTGTAACTTGAAAACTATGTACCGTATGGCCCTAAAAACTGTGTTGGGATGAGAGCTAGCCACTTTGAGCAATGTGGGAAGTGCTGGGGCAGTTTGGGACAACAGGGCCAAAACCCTAACCCTAACCCTAACCCTTTCACAGTCCCAAAGTGCCATTTTCACTGTAAAAAAAAAAATATTAATTTTGCTTAGCTTAGTCTGTAACTTGAAAACTATGTACCATATGGCCCTATAAACTGTGTTGGGATGAAAGCTAGCCACTTTGAGCAATGTGGGAAGTGCTGGGGCAGTTTGGGACAACAGGGCCAAAATGTCACTTTCACAGTCCCAAAGTGCCGTTTTCACAGTAAAAAGGCCTGGTTCACTTTTGCTTAGCTTAGTCTGTAACTTGAAAACTATGTACCGTATGGCCCTATAAACTGTGTTGGGATGAAAGCTAGCCACTTTGAGCAATGTGGGAAGTGCTGGGGCAGTTTGGGACAACAGGGCCAAAACCCTAACCCTAACCCTAACCCTTTCACAGTCCCAAAGTGCCATTTTCACAGTAAAAAAAAAAAGATTCATTTCGCTTAGCTTAGTCTGTAACTTGAAAACTATGTACCGTATGGCCCTATAAACTGTGTTGGGATGAAAGCTAGCCACTTTGAGCAATGTGGGAAGTGCTGGGGCAGTTTGGGACAACAGGGCCAAAATGTCACTTTCACAGTCCCAAAGTGCCATTTTCACAGTAAAAAGGCCTGGTTCACTTTTGCTTAGCTTAGTCTGTAACTTGAAAACGATGTACCGTATGGCCCTATAAACTGTGTTGGGATGAAAGCTAGCCACTTTGAGCAATGTGGGAAGTGCTGGGGCAGTTTGGGACAACAGGGCCAAAACCCTAACCCTAACCCCAACCCTTTCACAGTCCCAAAGTGCCATTTTCACAGTAAAAAAAAAAAGATTCATTTTGCTTAGCTTAGTCTGTAACTTGAAAACTATGTACCGTATGGCCCTATAAACTGTGTTGGGATGAAAGCTTGCCACTTTGAGCAATGTGGGAAGTGCTGGGGCAGTTTGGGACAACAGGGCCAAAATGTCACTTTCACAGTCCCAAAGTGCCATTTTCACAGTAAAAAGGCCTGGTTCACTTTTGCTTAGCTTAGTCTGTAACTTGAAAACTATGTACCGTATGGCCCTATAAACTGTGTTGGGATGAAAGCTAGCCACTTTGAGCAATGTGGGAAGTGCTGGGGCAGTTTGGGACAACAGGGCCAAAACCCTAACCCTAACCCTAACCCTTTCACAGTCCCAAAGTGCCATTTTCACAGTAAAAAAAAAAGATTAATTTTGCTTAGCTTAGTCTGTAACTTGAAAACTATGTACCGTATGGCCCTATAAACTGTGTTGGGATGAAAGCTAGCCACTTTGAGCAATGTGGGAAGTGCTGGGGCAGTTTGGGACAACAGGGCCAAAATGTCACTTTCACAGTCCCAAAGTGCCATTTTCACAGTAAAAAGGCCTGGTTCACTTTTGCTTAGCTTAGTCTGTAACTTGAAAACTATGTACCGTATGGCCCTATAAACTGTGTTGGGATGAAAGCTAGCCACTTTGAGCAATGTGGGAAGTGCTGGGGCAGTTTGGGACAACAGGGCCAAAATGTCACTTTCACAGTCCCAAAGTGCCGTTTTCACAGTAAAAAGGCCTGGTTCACTTTTGCTTAGCTTAGTCTGTAACTTGAAAACTATGTACCGTATGGCCCTATAAACTGTGTTGGGATGAAAGCTAGCCACTTTGAGCAATGTGGGAAGTGCTGGGGCAGTTTGGGACAACAGGGCCAAAATGTCACTTTCACAGTCCCAAAGTGCCGTTTTCACAGTAAAAAGGCCTGGTTCACTTTTGCTTAGCTTAGTCTGTAACTTGAAAACTATGTACCGTATGGCCCTATAAACTGTGTTGGGATGAAAGCTAGCCACTTTGAGCAATGTGGGAAGTGCTGGGGCAGTTTGGGACAACAGGGCCAAAATGTCACTTTCACAGTCCCAAAGTGCCATTTTCACAGTAAAAAGGCCTGGTGCACTTTTGCTTAGCTTAGTCTGTAACTTGAAAACTATGTACCGTATGGCCCTATAAACTGTGTTGGGATGAAAGCTAGCCACTTTGAGCAATGTGGGAAGTGCTGGGGCAGTTTGGGACAACAGGGCCAAAATGTCACTTTCACAGTCCCAAAGTGCCATTTTCACAGTAAAAAGGCCTGGTTCACTTTTGCTTAGCTTAGTCTGTAACTTGAAAACTATGTACCGTATGGCCCTAAAAACTGTGTTGGGATGAAAGCTAGCCACTTTGAGCAATGTGGGAAGTGCTGGGGCAGTTTGGGACAACAGGGCCAAAATGTCACTTTCACAGTCCCAAAGTGCCATTTTCACAGTAAAAAGGCCTGGTTCACTTTTGCTTAGCTTAGTCTGTAACTTGAAAACTATGTACCGTATGGCCCTATAAACTGTGTTGGGATGAAAGCTAGCCACTTTGAGCAATGTGGGAAGTGCTGGGGCAGTTTGGGACAACAGGGCCAAAATGTCACTTTCACAGTCCCAAAGTGCCGTTTTCACAGTAAAAAGGCCTGGTTCACTTTTGCTTAGCTTAGTCTGTAACTTGAAAACTATGTACCGTATGGCCCTATAAACTGTGTTGGGATGAAAGCTAGCCACTTTGAGCAATGTGGGAAGTGCTGGGGCAGTTTGGGACAACAGGGCCAAAACCCTAACCCTAACCCTAACCCTTTCACAGTCCCAAAGTGCCATTTTCACAGTAAAAAAAAAAAGATTCATTTCGCTTAGCTTAGTCTGTAACTTGAAAACTATGTACCGTATGGCCCTATAAACTGTGTTGGGATGAAAGCTAGCCACTTTGAGCAATGTGGGAAGTGCTGGGGCAGTTTGGGACAACAGGGCCAAAATGTCACTTTCACAGTCCCAAAGTGCCATTTTCACAGTAAAAAGGCCTGGTTCACTTTTGCTTAGCTTAGTCTGTAACTTGAAAACGATGTACCGTATGGCCCTATAAACTGTGTTGGGATGAAAGCTAGCCACTTTGAGCAATGTGGGAAGTGCTGGGGCAGTTTGGGACAACAGGGCCAAAACCCTAACCCTAACCCCAACCCTTTCACAGTCCCAAAGTGCCATTTTCACAGTAAAAAAAAAAAGATTCATTTTGCTTAGCTTAGTCTGTAACTTGAAAACTATGTACCGTATGGCCCTATAAACTGTGTTGGGATGAAAGCTTGCCACTTTGAGCAATGTGGGAAGTGCTGGGGCAGTTTGGGACAACAGGGCCAAAATGTCACTTTCACAGTCCCAAAGTGCCATTTTCACAGTAAAAAGGCCTGGTTCACTTTTGCTTAGCTTAGTCTGTAACTTGAAAACTATGTACCGTATGGCCCTATAAACTGTGTTGGGATGAAAGCTAGCCACTTTGAGCAATGTGGGAAGTGCTGGGGCAGTTTGGGACAACAGGGCCAAAACCCTAACCCTAACCCTAACCCTTTCACAGTCCCAAAGTGCCATTTTCACAGTAAAAAAAAAAGATTAATTTTGCTTAGCTTAGTCTGTAACTTGAAAACTATGTACCGTATGGCCCTATAAACTGTGTTGGGATGAAAGCTAGCCACTTTGAGCAATGTGGGAAGTGCTGGGGCAGTTTGGGACAACAGGGCCAAAATGTCACTTTCACAGTCCCAAAGTGCCATTTTCACAGTAAAAAGGCCTGGTTCACTTTTGCTTAGCTTAGTCTGTAACTTGAAAACTATGTACCGTATGGCCCTATAAACTGTGTTGGGATGAAAGCTAGCCACTTTGAGCAATGTGGGAAGTGCTGGGGCAGTTTGGGACAACAGGGCCAAAATGTCACTTTCACAGTCCCAAAGTGCCGTTTTCACAGTAAAAAGGCCTGGTTCACTTTTGCTTAGCTTAGTCTGTAACTTGAAAACTATGTACCGTATGGCCCTATAAACTGTGTTGGGATGAAAGCTAGCCACTTTGAGCAATGTGGGAAGTGCTGGGGCAGTTTGGGACAACAGGGCCAAAATGTCACTTTCACAGTCCCAAAGTGCCGTTTTCACAGTAAAAAGGCCTGGTTCACTTTTGCTTAGCTTAGTCTGTAACTTGAAAACTATGTACCGTATGGCCCTATAAACTGTGTTGGGATGAAAGCTAGCCACTTTGAGCAATGTGGGAAGTGCTGGGGCAGTTTGGGACAACAGGGCCAAAATGTCACTTTCACAGTCCCAAAGTGCCATTTTCACAGTAAAAAGGCCTGGTGCACTTTTGCTTAGCTTAGTCTGTAACTTGAAAACTATGTACCGTATGGCCCTATAAACTGTGTTGGGATGAAAGCTAGCCACTTTGAGCAATGTGGGAAGTGCTGGGGCAGTTTGGGACAACAGGGCCAAAATGTCACTTTCACAGTCCCAAAGTGCCATTTTCACAGTAAAAAGGCCTGGTTCACTTTTGCTTAGCTTAGTCTGTAACTTGAAAACTATGTACCGTATGGCCCTAAAAACTGTGTTGGGATGAAAGCTAGCCACTTTGAGCAATGTGGGAAGTGCTGGGGCAGTTTGGGACAACAGGGCCAAAATGTCACTTTCACAGTCCCAAAGTGCCATTTTCACAGTAAAAAGGCCTGGTTCACTTTTGCTTAGCTTAGTCTGTAACTTGAAAACTATGTACCGTATGGCCCTATAAACTGTGTTGGGATGAAAGCTAGCCACTTTGAGCAATGTGGGAAGTGCTGGGGCAGTTTGGGACAACAGGGCCAAAATGTCACTTTCACAGTCCCAAAGTGCCATTTTCACAGTAAAAAGGCCTGGTTCACTTTTGCTTAGCTTAGTCTGTAACTTGAAAACTATGTACCGTATGGCCCTATAAACTGTGTTGGGATGAAAGCTAGCCACTTTGAGCAATGTGGAAAGTGCTGGGGCAGTTTGGGACAACAGGGCCAAAATGTCACTTTCACAGTCCCAAAGTGCCGTTTTCACAGTAAAAAGGCCTGGTTCACTTTTGCTTAGCTTAGTCTGTAACTTGAAAACTATGTACCGTATGGCCCTATAAACTGTGTTGGGATGAAAGCTAGCCACTTTGAGCAATGTGGGAAGTGCTGGGGCAGTTTGGGACAACAGGGCCAAAATGTCACTTTCACAGTCCCAAAGTGCCGTTTTCACAGTAAAAAGGCCTGGTTCACTTTTGCTTAGCTTAGTCTGTAACTTGAAAACTATGTACCGTATGGCCCTATAAACTGTGTTGGGATGAAAGCTAGCCACTTTGAGCAATGTGGGAAGTGCTGGGGCAGTTTGGACAACAGGGCCAAAATGTCACTTTCACAGTCCCAAAGTGCCATTTTCACAGTAAAAAGGCCTGGTTCACTTTTGCTTAGCTTAGTCTGTAACTTGAAAACTATGTACCGTATGGCCCTATAAACTGTGTTGGGATGAAAGCTAGCCACTTTGAGCAATGTGGGAAGTGCTGGGGCAGTTTGGGACAACAGGGCCAAAATGTCACTTTCACAGTCCCAAAGTGCCGTTTTCACAGTAAAAAGGCCTGGTTCACTTTTGCTTAGCTTAGTCTGTAACTTGAAAACTATGTACCGTATGGCCCTATAAACTGTGTTGGGATGAAAGCTAGCCACTTTGAGCAATGTGGGAAGTGCTGGGGCAGTTTGGGACAACAGGGCCAAAATGTCACTTTCACAGTCCCAAAGTGCCATTTTCACAGTAAAAAGGCCTGGTTCACTTTTGCTTAGCTTAGTCTGTAACTTGAAAACTATGTACCGTATGGCCCTAAAAACTGTGTTGGGATGAAAGCTAGCCACTTTGAGCAATGTGGGAAGTGCTGGGGCAGTTTGGGACAACAGGGCCAAAACCCTAACCCTAACCCTTTCACAGTCCCAAAGTGCCATTTTCACAGTAAAAAAAAAAAGATTCATTTTGCTTAGCTTAGTCTGTAACTTGAAAACTATGTACCGTATGGCCCTATAAACTGTGTTGGGATGAAAGCTAGCCACTTTGAGCAATGTGGGAAGTGCTGGGGCAGTTTGGGACAACAGGGCCAAAATGTCACTTTCACAGTCCCAAAGTGCCATTTTCACAGTAAAAAGGCCTGGTTCACTTTTGCTTAGCTTAGTCTGTAACTTGAAAACTATGTACGGTATGGCCCTATAAACTGTGTTGGGATGAAAGCTAGCCACTTTGAGCAATGTGGGAAGTGCTGGGGCAGTTTGGGACAACAGGGCCAAAACCCTAACCCTAACCCTAACCCTTTCACAGTCCCAAAGTGCCATTTTCACAGTAAAAAAAAAAAGATTCATTTTGCTTAGCTTAGTCTGTAACTTGAAAACTATGTACCGTATGGCCCTATAAACTGTGTTGGGATGAAAGCTAGCCACTTTGAGCAATGTGGGAAGTGCTGGGGCAGTTTGGGACAACAGGGCCAAAATGTCACTTTCACAGTCCCAAAGTGCCATTTTCACAGTAAAAAGGCCTGGTTCACTTTTGCTTAGCTTAGTCTGTAACTTGAAAACTATGTACCGTATGGCCCTATAAACTGTGTTGGGATGAAAGCTAGCCACTTTGAGCAATGTGGGAAGTGCTGGGGCAGTTTGGGACAACAGGGCCAAAATGTCACTTTCACAGTCCCAAAGTGCCATTTTCACAGTAAAAAGGCCTGGTTCACTTTTGCTTAGCTTAGTCTGTAACTTGAAAACTATGTACCGTATGGCCCTATAAACTGTGTTGGGATGAAAGCTAGCCACTTTGAGCAATGTGGGAAGTGCTGGGGCAGTTTGGGACAACAGGGCCAAAATGTCACTTTCACAGTCCCAAAGTGCCATTTTCACAGTAAAAAGGCCTGGTTCACTTTTGCTTAGCTTAGTCTGTAACTTGAAAACTATGTACCGTATGGCCCTATAAACTGTGTTGGGATGAAAGCTAGCCACTTTGAGCAATGTGGGAAGTGCTGGGGCAGTTTGGGACAACAGGGCCAAAATGTCACTTTCACAGTCCCAAAGTGCCGTTTTCACAGTAAAAAGGCCTGGTTCACTTTTGCTTAGCTTAGTCTGTAACTTGAAAACTATGTACCGTATGGCCCTATAAACTGTGTTGGGATGAAAGCTAGCCACTTTGAGCAATGTGGGAAGTGCTGGGGCAGTTTGGGACAACAGGGCCAAAATGTCACTTTCACAGTCCCAAAGTGCCGTTTTCACAGTAAAAAGGCCTGGTTCACTTTTGCTTAGCTTAGTCTGTAACTTGAAAACTATGTACCGTATGGCCCTATAAACTGTGTTGGGATGAAAGCTAGCCACTTTGAGCAATGTGGGAAGTGCTGGGGCAGTTTGGGACAACAGGGCCAAAATGTCACTTTCACAGTCCCAAAGTGCCATTTTCACAGTAAAAAGGCCTGGTTCACTTTTGCTTAGCTTAGTCTGTAACTTGAAAACTATGTACCGTATGGCCCTATAAACTGTGTTGGGATGAAAGCTAGCCACTTTGAGCAATGTGGGAAGTGCTGGGGCAGTTTGGGACAACAGGGCCAAAATGTCACTTTCACAGTCCCAAAGTGCCATTTTCACAGTAAAAAGGCCTGGTTCACTTTTGCTTAGCTTAGTCTGTAACTTGAAAACTATGTACCGTATGGCCCTAAAAACTGTGTTGGGATGAAAGCTAGCCACTTTGAGCAATGTGGGAAGTGCTGGGGCAGTTTGGGACAACAGGGCCAAAATGTCACTTTCACAGTCCCAAAGTGCCGTTTTCACAGTAAAAAGGCCTGGTTCACTTTTGCTTAGCTTAGTCTGTAACTTGAAAACTATGTACCGTATGGCCCTATAAACTGTGTTGGGATGAAAGCTAGCCACTTTGAGCAATGTGGGAAGTGCTGGGGCAGTTTGGGACAACAGGGCCAAAATGTCACTTTCACAGTCCCAAAGTGCCATTTTCACAGTAAAAAGGCCTGGTTCACTTTTGCTTAGCTTAGTCTGTAACTTGAAAACTATGTACCGTATGGCCCTATAAACTGTGTTGGGATGAAAGCTAGCCACTTTGAGCAATGTGGAAAGTGCTGGGGCAGTTTGGGACAACAGGGCCAAAATGTCACTTTCACAGTCCCAAAGTGCCGTTTTCACAGTAAAAAGGCCTGGTTCACTTTTGCTTAGCTTAGTCTGTAACTTGAAAACTATGTACCGTATGGCCCTATAAACTGTGTTGGGATGAAAGCTAGCCACTTTGAGCAATGTGGGAAGTGCTGGGGCAGTTTGGGACAACAGGGCCAAAATGTCACTTTCACAGTCCCAAAGTGCCGTTTTCACAGCAAAAAGGCCTGGTTCACTTTTGCTTAGCTTAGTCTGTAACTTGAAAACTATGTACCGTATGGCCCTATAAACTGTGTTGGGATGAAAGCTAGCCACTTTGAGCAATGTGGGAAGTGCTGGGGCAGTTTGGACAACAGGGCCAAAATGTCACTTTCACAGTCCCAAAGTGCCATTTTCACAGTAAAAAGGCCTGGTTCACTTTTGCTTAGCTTAGTCTGTAACTTGAAAACTATGTACCGTATGGCCCTATAAACTGTGTTGGGATGAAAGCTAGCCACTTTAACAATAATATAGTTTAATAATATAGTTTAATAATATACTTTAATAATATACTTTAATAATATACTTTAATAATATACTTTAATAATATAGTTTAATAATATACTTAATAATATAGTTTAATAATATACTTAATAATATAGGTTATATAACCTAACCTATATATATTAAACTATATATATTAAACTATATTATTAAACTATATTATTAAACTATATTATTAAACTATATTATTAAGTATATTATTAAACTATATTATTAAAGTATATTATTAAAGTATATTATTAAGTATATTATTAAGTATATTAAAGTATATTATTAAAGTATATTATTAAAGTATATTATTAAAGTATATTATTAAAGTATATTATTAAGTATATTATTAAGTATATTATTAAAGTATATTATTAAAGTATATTATTAAAGTATATTATTAACTATATTATTAAAGTATATTATTAAAGTATATTATTAAACTATATTATTAAGTATATTATTAAGTATATTATTAAGTATATTATTAAACTATATTATTAAGTATATTATTAAACTATATTATTAAACTATATTATTAAACTATATTATTAAACTATATTATTAAGTATATTATTAAAGTATATTATTAAAGTATATTATTAAGTATATTATTAAGTATATTATTAAAGTATATTTTTTAAAGTATATTATTAAAGTATATTATTAAAGTATATTATTAAAGTATATTATTAAAGTATATTATTAAACTATATTATTAAGTATATTATTAAACTATATTATTAAACTATATTATTAAGTATATTATTAAACTATATTATTAAACTATATTATTAAACTATATTATTAAAGTATATTATTAAACTATATTATTAAAGTATATTATTAAACTATATTATTAAAGTATATTATTAAACTATATTATTAAGTATATTATTAAACTATATTATTAAACTATATTATTAAACTATAGTATAAAGTATATTATTAAACTATATTATTAAAGTATATTATTAAACTATATTATTAAACTATATTATTAAAGTATATTATTAAAGTATATTATTAAACTATATTATTAAACTATATTATTAAACTATATTATTAAGTATATTATTAAACTATATTATTAAACTATATTATTGAACTATATTATTAAACTATATTATTAAAGTATATTTTAAGTATATTATTAAAGTATATTATTAAAGTATATTATTAAACTATATTATTAAACTATATTATTAAACTATATTATTCAACTATATTATTAAAGTATATTATTAAAGTATATTATTAAACTATAGTATTAAAGTATATTATTAAACTATATTATTAAGTATATTATTAAACTATATTATTAAGTATATTATTAAGTATATTATTAAAGTATATTATTAAACTATATTATTAAGTATATTATTAAACTATATTATTAAACTATATTATTAAAGTATATTATTAAAGTATATTATTAAAGTATATTATTAAAGTATATTATTAAAGTATATTATTAAGTATATTATTTAAGTACATTATTAAAGTATATTTTTAAAGTATATTATTAAAGTATATTATTAAGTATATTATTAAAGTATATTATTAAAGGATATTATTAAAGGATATTATTCAACTATATTATTAAGTATATTATTAAAGTATATTATTAAACTATATTATTAAGTATATTATTAAAGTATATTATTCAACTATATTATTCAACTATATTATTAAAGTATATTATTAAAGTATATTATTAAACTATATTATTAAGTATATTATTAAGTATATTATTAAAGTATATTATTCAACTATATTATTCAACTATATTATTCAACTATATTATTAAAGTATATTAATAAACTATATTATTAAGTATATTATTAAGTATATTATTAAAGTATATTATTAAACTATATTATTAAAGTATATTATTAAAGTATATTATTAAACTATATTATTACGTATATTATTAAACTATAGTATAAAGTATATTATTAAAGTATATTATTAAAGTATATTATTAAAGTATATTATTAAAGTATATTATTAAAGTATATTATTAAACTATATTATTAAACTATATTATTAAACTATATTATTAAGTATATTATTAAACTATATTATTAAACTATATTATTGAACTATATTATTAAACTATATTATTAAAGTATATTTTTAAAGTATATTATTAAACTATATTATTAAACTATATTATTAAACTATATTATTAAACTATATTATTAAGTATATTATTAAACTATATTATTAAAGTATATTTTAAGTATATTATTAAAGTATATTATTAAAGTATATTATTAAACTATATTATTAAACTATATTATTAAACTATATTATTCAACTATATTATTAAAGTATATTATTAAAGTATATTATTAAACTATAGTATTAAAGTATATTATTAAACTATATTATTAAGTATATTATTAAACTATATTATTAAGTATATTATTAAGTATATTATTAAAGTATATTATTAAACTATATTATTAAGTATATTATTAAACTATATTATTAAACTATATTATTAAACTATATTATTAAAGTATATTATTAAAGTATATTATTAAAGTATATTATTAAAGTATATTATTAAGTATATTATTTAAGTACATTATTAAAGTATATTATTAAAGTATATTATTAAAGTATATTATTAAGTATATTATTAAAGTATATTATTAAAGGATATTATTAAAGGATATTATTCAACTATATTATTAAGTATATTATTAAAGTATATTATTAAACTATATTATTAAGTATATTATTAAAGTATATTATTCAACTATATTATTCAACTATATTATTAAAGTATATTATTAAAGTATATTATTAAACTATATTATTAAGTATATTATTAAGTATATTATTAAAGTATATTATTCAACTATATTATTCAACTATATTATTCAACTATATTATTAAAGTATATTAATAAACTATATTATTAAGTATATTATTAAGTATATTATTAAAGTATATTATTAAACTATATTATTAAAGTATATTATTAAAGTATATTATTAAACTATATTATTACGTATATTATTAAACTATAGTATAAAGTATATTATTAAAGTATATTATTAAAGTATATTATTAAAGTATATTATTAAAGTATATTATTAAAGTATATTATTAAACTATATTATTAAACTATATTATTAAACTATATTATTAAACTATATTATTAAGTATATTATTAAACTATATTATTAAACTATATTATTGAACTATATTATTAAACTATATTATTAAAGTATATTTTTAAAGTATATTATTAAACTATATTATTAAACTATATTATTAAACTATATTATTAAACTATATTATTAAGTATATTATTAAACTATATTATTAAAGTATATTTTAAGTATATTATTAAAGTATATTATTAAACTATATTATTAAAGTATATTATTAAACTATATTATTCAACTATATTATTAAAGTATATTATTAAAGTATATTATTAAACTATAGTATTAAAGTATATTATTAAACTATATTATTAAGTATATTATTAAACTATATTATTAAACTATATTATTAAAGTATATTATTAAACTATATTATTAAGTATATTATTAAACTATATTATTAAAGTATATTATTAAAGTATATTATTAAAGTATATTATTAAAGTATATTATTAAAGTATATTATTAAAGTATATTATTAAGTATATTATTAAAGTATATTATTAAAGTATATTATTAAAGTATATTATTAAAGTATATTATTAAGTATATTATTAAAGTATATTATTAAAGTATATTATTAAAGGATATTATTAAAGGATATTATTCAACTATATTATTAAGTATATTATTAAAGTATATTATTAAACTATATTATTAAGTATATTATTAAAGTATATTATTCAACTATATTATTCAACTATATTATTAAAGTATATTATTAAAGTATATTATTAAACTATATTATTAAGTATATTATTAAGTATATTATTAAAGTATATTATTCAACTATATTATTCAACTATATTATTCAACTATATTATTAAAGTATATTATTAAAGTATATTATTAAACTATATTATTAAGTATATTATTAAGTATATTATTAAAGTATATTATTAAACTATATTATTAAGTATATTATTAAAGTATATTATTCAAGTATATTATTAAAGTATATTATTAAAGTATATTATTAAAGTATATTATTCAAGTATATTATTAAAGTATATTATTAAACTATATTATTAAGTATATTATTAAAGTATATTATTAAACTATATTATTAAGTATATTATTAAAGTATATTATTAAACTATATTATTAAGTATATTATTAAACTATATTATTAAAGTATATTATTCAACTATATTATTCAACTATATTATTAAAGTATATTATTAAAGTATATTATTAAAGTATATTATTAAGTATATTATTAAGTATATTATTAAAGTATATTATTCAACTATATTATTCAACTATATTATTCAACTATATTATTAAAGTATATTATTAAAGTATATTATTCAACTATATTATTAAGTATATTATTAAGTATATTATTAAACTATATTATTAAACTATATTATTAAGTATATTATTAAAGTATATTATTAAACTATATTATTAAGTATATTATTAAAGTATATTATTAAAGTATATTATTAAAGTATATTATTAAACTATATTATTAAACTATATTATTAAGTATATTATTAAGTATATTATTAAACTATATTATTAAACTATATTATTAAGTATATTATTAAAGTATATTATTAAAGTATATTATTAAAGTATATTATTAAAGTATATTATTCAACTATATTATTAAAGTATATTATTAAAGTATATTATTAAGTATATTATTAAACTATATTATTAAAGTATATTATTAAACTATATTATTAAACTATATTATTAAAGTATATTATTAAAGTATATTATTAAACTATATTATTAAACTATATTATTAAGTATATTATTAAGTATATTATTA
This sequence comes from Protomyctophum bolini, assembly GCF_963924005.1. Lineage (NCBI taxonomy): Eukaryota > Metazoa > Chordata > Actinopteri > Myctophiformes > Myctophidae > Protomyctophum > Protomyctophum bolini. Next base: position 27,859 of record NW_027665644.1, on the reverse strand, counting down.
TACTATATTATTAAACTATATTATTAAGTATATTATTAAACTATATTATTAAAGTATATTATTAAAGTATATTATTAAACTATATTATTCAACTATATTATTAAAGTATATTATTAAAGTATATTATTAAAGTATATTATTAAACTATATTATTAAACTATATTATTAAGTATATTATTAAACTATATTATTAAAGTATATTATTAAAGTATATTATTAAAGTATATTATTAAAGTATATTATTAAAGTATATTATTAAAGTATATTATTAAACTATATTATTAAACTATATTATTAAGTATATTATTAAACTATATTATTAAACTATATTATTAAGTATATTATTAAACTATATTATTAAACTATATTATTAAACTATATTATTAAAGTATATTATTAAACTATATTATTAAAGTATATTATTAAACTATATTATTAAAGTATATTATTAAACTATATTATTAAGTATATTATTAAACTATATTATTAAAGTATATTATTCAAGTATATTATTAAAGTATATTATTAAAGTATATTATTAAAGTATATTATTCAAGTATATTATTAAAGTATATTATTAAACTATATTATTAAGTATATTATTAAAGTATATTATTAAACTATATTATTAAGTATATTATTAAAGTATATTATTAAACTATATTATTAAGTATATTATTAAACTATATTATTAAAGTATATTATTCAACTATATTATTCAACTATATTATTAAAGTATATTATTAAAGTATATTATTAAAGTATATTATTAAGTATATTATTAAGTATATTATTAAAGTATATTATTCAACTATATTATTCAACTATATTATTCAACTATATTATTAAAGTATATTATTAAAGTATATTATTCAACTATATTATTAAGTATATTATTAAGTATATTATTAAACTATATTATTAAACTATATTATTAAGTATATTATTAAAGTATATTATTAAAGTATATTATTAAGTATATTATTAAAGTATATTATTAAAGTATATTATTAAAGTATATTATTAAACTATATTATTAAACTATATTATTAAGTATATTATTAAGTATATTATTAAACTATATTATTAAACTATATTATTAAGTATATTATTAAAGTATATTATTAAAGTATATTATTAAAGTATATTATTCAACTATATTATTAAAGTATATTATTAAAGTATATTATTAAGTATATTATTAAACTATATTATTAAAGTATATTATTAAACTATATTATTAAAGTATATTATTAAAGTATATTATTAAAGTATATTATTAAACTATATTATTAAACTATATTATTAAGTATATTATTAAGTATATTATTATACTATATTATTAAACTATATTATTAAGTATATTATTAAACTATATTATTAAAGTATATTATTAAAGTATATTATTAAACTATATTATTCAACTATATTATTAAAGTATATTATTAAAGTATATTATTAAAGTATATTATTAAACTATATTATTAAACTATATTATTAAGTATATTATTAAACTATATTATTAAAGTATATTATTAAAGTATATTATTAAAGTATATTATTAAAGTATATTATTAAAGTATATTATTAAACTATATTATTAAACTATATTATTAAGTATATTATTAAACTATATTATTAAACTATATTATTAAGTATATTATTAAACTATATTATTAAACTATATTATTAAACTATATTATTAAAGTATATTATTAAACTATATTATTAAAGTATATTATTAAACTATATTATTAAAGTATATTATTAAACTATATTATTAAGTATATTATTAAACTATATTATTAAGTATATTATTAAGTATATTATTAAAGTATATTATTAAACTATATTATTAAGTATATTATTAAACTATATTATTAAACTATATTATTAAAGTATATTATTAAAGTATATTATTAAAGTATATTATTAAAGTATATTATTAAAGTATATTATTAAAGTATATTATTAAGTATATTATTTAAGTACATTATTAAAGTATATTATTAAAGTATATTATTAAAGTATATTATTAAGTATATTATTAAAGTATATTATTAAAGGATATTATTAAAGGATATTATTCAACTATATTATTAAGTATATTATTAAAGTATATTATTAAACTATATTATTAAGTATATTATTAAAGTATATTATTCAACTATATTATTCAACTATATTATTAAAGTATATTATTAAAGTATATTATTAAACTATATTATTAAGTATATTATTAAGTATATTATTAAAGTATATTATTCAACTATATTATTCAACTATATTATTCAACTATATTATTAAAGTATATTATTAAACTATATTATTAAGTATATTATTAAGTATATTATTAAAGTATATTATTAAAGTATATTATTAAAGTATATTATTAAAGTATATTATTAAACTATATTATTACGTATATTATTAAACTATAGTATAAAGTATATTATTAAAGTATATTATTAAAGTATATTATTAAAGTATATTATTAAAGTATATTATTAAAGTATATTATTAAACTATATTATTAAACTATATTATTAAACTATATTATTAAACTATATTATTAAGTATATTATTAAACTATATTATTAAACTATATTATTGAACTATATTATTAAAGTATATTATTAAAGTATATTTTTAAAGTATATTATTAAACTATATTATTAAACTATATTATTAAGTATATTATTAAACTATATTATTAAAGTATATTTTAAGTATATTATTAAAGTATATTATTAAACTATATTATTAAAGTATATTATTAAACTATATTATTCAACTATATTATTAAAGTATATTATTAAAGTATATTATTAAACTATAGTATTAAAGTATATTATTAAACTATATTATTAAGTATATTATTAAACTATATTATTAAGTATATTATTAAAGTATATTATTAAACTATATTATTAAGTATATTATTAAACTATATTATTAAAGTATATTATTAAAGTATATTATTAAAGTATATTATTAAAGTATATTATTAAAGTATATTATTAAGTATATTATTAAAGTATATTATTAAAGTATATTATTAAAGTATATTATTAAAGTATATTATTAAGTATATTATTAAAGTATATTATTAAAGTATATTATTAAAGGATATTATTAAAGGATATTATTCAACTATATTATTAAGTATATTATTAAAGTATATTATTAAACTATATTATTAAGTATATTATTAAAGTATATTATTCAACTATATTATTCAACTATATTATTAAAGTATATTATTAAACTATATTATTAAGTATATTATTAAGTATATTATTAAAGTATATTATTCAACTATATTATTCAACTATATTATTCAACTATATTATTAAAGTATATTATTAAAGTATATTATTAAACTATATTATTAAGTATATTATTAAGTATATTATTAAAGTATATTATTAAGTATATTATTAAAGTATATTATTAAAGTATATTATTCAAGTATATTATTAAAGTATATTATTAAAGTATATTATTAAAGTATATTATTCAAGTATATTATTAAAGTATATTATTAAACTATATTATTAAGTATATTATTAAAGTATATTATTAAACTATATTATTAAGTATATTATTAAAGTATATTATTAAACTATATTATTAAGTATATTATTAAACTATATTATTAAAGTATATTATTCAACTATATTATTCAACTATATTATTAAAGTATATTATTAAAGTATATTATTAAAGTATATTATTAAGTATATTATTAAGTATATTATTAAAGTATATTATTCAACTATATTATTCAACTATATTATTCAACTATATTATTAAAGTATATTATTAAAGTATATTATTCAACTATATTATTAAGTATATTATTAAGTATATTATTAAACTATATTATTAAACTATATTATTAAGTATATTATTAAAGTATATTATTAAACTATATTATTAAGTATATTATTAAAGTATATTATTAAAGTATATTATTAAAGTATATTATTAAACTATATTATTAAACTATATTATTAAGTATATTATTAAGTATATTATTAAACTATATTATTAAACTATATTATTAAGTATATTATTAAAGTATATTATTAAAGTATATTATTAAAGTATATTATTAAAGTATATTATTAAAGTATATTATTCAACTATATTATTAAAGTATATTATTAAAGTATATTATTAAGTATATTATTAAACTATATTATTAAAGTATATTATAAAACTATATTATTAAAGTATATTATTAAAGTATATTATTAAAGTATATTATTAAACTATATTATTAAACTATATTATTAAGTATATTATTAAGTATATTATTATACTATATTATTAAACTATATTATTAAGTATATTATTAAACTATATTATTAAAGTATATTATTAAACTATATTATTCAACTATATTATTAAAGTATATTATTAAAGTATATTATTAAAGTATATTATTAAACTATATTATTAAACTATATTATTAAGTATATTATTAAACTATATTATTAAAGTATATTATTAAAGTATATTATTAAAGTATATTATTAAACTATATTATTAAAGTATATTATTAAAGTATATTATTCAACTATATTATTCAACTATATTATTCAACTATATTATTAAAGTATATTATTAAAGTATATTATTAAACTATATTATTAAGTATATTATTAAGTATATTATTAAAGTATATTATTAAGTATATTATTAAATTATATTATTAAAGTATATTATTCAAGTATATTATTAAAGTATATTATTAAAGTATATTATTAAAGTATATTATTCAAGTATATTATTAAAGTATATTATTAAACTATATTATTAAGTATATTATTAAAGTATATTATTAAACTATATTATTAAGTATATTATTAAAGTATATTATTAAACTATATTATTAAGTATATTATTAAACTATATTATTAAAGTATATTATTCAACTATATTATTCAACTATATTATTAAAGTATATTATTAAAGTATATTATTAAAGTATATTATTAAGTATATTATTAAGTATATTATTAAAGTATATTATTCAACTATATTATTCAACTATATTATTCAACTATATTATTAAAGTATATTATTAAAGTATATTATTCAACTATATTATTAAGTATATTATTAAGTATATTATTAAACTATATTATTAAACTATATTATTAAGTATATTATTAAAGTATATTATTAAACTATATTATTAAGTATATTATTAAAGTATATTATTAAAGTATATTATTAAAGTATATTATTAAACTATATTATTAAACTATATTATTAAGTATATTATTAAGTATATTATTAAACTATATTATTAAACTATATTATTAAGTATATTATTAAAGTATATTATTAAAGTATATTATTAAAGTATATTATTAAAGTATATTATTAAAGTATATTATTCAACTATATTATTAAAGTATATTATTAAAGTATATTATTAAGTATATTATTAAACTATATTATTAAAGTATATTATTAAACTATATTATTAAAGTATATTATTAAAGTATATTATTAAAGTATATTATTAAACTATATTATTAAACTATATTATTAAGTATATTATTAAGTATATTATTATACTATATTATTAAACTATATTATTAAGTATATTATTAAACTATATTATTAAAGTATATTATTAAAGTATATTATTAAACTATATTATTCAACTATATTATTAAAGTATATTATTAAAGTATATTATTAAAGTATATTATTAAACTATATTATTAAACTATATTATTAAGTATATTATTAAACTATATTATTAAAGTATATTATTAAAGTATATTATTAAAGTATATTATTAAACTATATTATTAAAGTATATTATTAAAGTATATTATTAAACTATATTATTAAACTATATTATTAAGTATATTATTAAACTATATTATTAAACTATATTATTAAGTATATTATTAAACTATATTATTAAACTATATTATTAAACTATATTATTAAAGTATATTATTAAACTATATTATTAAAGTATATTATTAAACTATATTATTAAAGTATATTATTAAACTATATTATTAAGTATATTATTAAACTATATTATTAAACTATATTATTAAACTATAGTATAAAGTATATTATTAAAGTATATTATTAAAGTATATTATTAAACTATATTATTAAACTATATTATTAAAGTATATTATTAAACTATATTATTAAACTATATTATTAAACTATATTATTAAACTATATTATTAAACTATATTATTGAACTATATTATTAAACTATATTATTAAAGTATATTTTAAGTATATTATTAAAGTATATTATTAAAGTATATTATTAAACTATATTATTAAACTATATTATTAAACTATATTATTCAACTATATTATTAAAGTATATTATTAAAGTATATTATTAAACTATAGTATTAAAGTATATTATTAAACTATATTATTAAGTATATTATTAAACTATATTATTAAGTATATTATTAAGTATATTATTAAAGTATATTATTAAACTATATTATTAAGTATATTATTAAACTATATTATTAAACTATATTATTAAAGTATATTATTAAAGTATATTATTAAAGTATATTATTAAAGTATATTATTAAAGTATATTATTAAAGTATATTATTAAGTATATTATTTAAGTACATTATTAAAGTATATTATTAAAGTATATTATTAAAGTATATTATTAAGTATATTATTAAAGTATATTATTAAAGGATATTATTAAAGGATATTATTCAACTATATTATTAAGTATATTATTAAAGTATATTATTAAACTATATTATTAAGTATATTATTAAAGTATATTATTCAACTATATTATTCAACTATATTATTAAAGTATATTATTAAAGTATATTATTAAAGTATATTATTAAGTATATTATTAAGTATATTATTAAAGTATATTATTCAACTATATTATTCAACTATATTATTCAACTATATTATTAAAGTATATTATTAAACTATATTATTAAGTATATTATTAAGTATATTATTAAAGTATATTATTAAAGTATATTATTAAAGTATATTATTAAAGTATATTATTAAAGTATATTATTAAAGTATATTATTACGTATATTATTAAACTATAGTATAAAGTATATTATTAAAGTATATTATTAAAGTATATTATTAAAGTATATTATTAAAGTATATTATTAAAGTATATTATTAAAGTATATTATTAAACTATATTATTAAACTATATTATTAAGTATATTATTAAACTATATTATTAAACTATATTATTGAACTATATTATTAAAGTATATTATTAAAGTATATTTTTAAAGTATATTATTAAACTATATTATTAAACTATATTATTAAACTATATTATTAAGTATATTATTAAACTATATTATTAAAGTATATTTTAAGTATATTATTAAAGTATATTATTAAACTATATTATTCAACTATATTATTAAAGTATATTATTAAAGTATATTATTAAACTATAGTATTAAAGTATATTATTAAACTATATTATTAAGTATATTATTAAACTATATTATTAAGTATATTATTAAAGTATATTATTAAACTATATTATTAAGTATATTATTAAACTATATTATTAAAGTATATTATTAAAGTATATTATTAAAGTATATTATTAAAGTATATTATTAAAGTATATTATTAAAGTATATTATTAAGTATATTATTAAAGTATATTATTAAAGTATATTATTAAAGTATATTATTAAAGTATATTATTAAGTATATTATTAAAGTATATTATTAAAGTATATTATTAAAGGATATTATTAAAGGATATTATTCAACTATATTATTAAGTATATTATTAAAGTATATTATTAAACTATATTATTAAGTATATTATTAAAGTATATTATTCAACTATATTATTCAACTATATTATTAAAGTATATTATTAAAGTATATTATTAAACTATATTATTAAGTATATTATTAAGTATATTATTAAAGTATATTATTCAACTATATTATTCAACTATATTATTCAACTATATTATTAAAGTATATTATTAAAGTATATTATTAAACTATATTATTAAGTATATTATTAAGTATATTATTAAAGTATATTATTAAACTATATTATTAAGTATATTATTAAAGTATATTATTAAACTATATTATTCAAGTATATTATTAAAGTATATTATTAAAGTATATTATTCAAGTATATTATTCAAGTATATTATTAAACTATATTATTAAGTATATTATTAAAGTATATTATTAAAGTATATTATTAAGTATATTATTAAACTATATTATTAAAGTATATTATTCAACTATATTATTCAACTATATTATTAAAGTATATTATTAAAGTATATTATTAAAGTATATTATTAAGTATATTATTAAGTATATTATTAAAGTATATTATTCAACTATATTATTCAACTATATTATTCAACTATATTATTAAAGTATATTATTAAAGTATATTATTAAACTATATTATTAAGTATATTATTAAGTATATTATTAAACTATATTATTAAACTATATTATTAAGTATATTATTAAAGTATATTATTAAAGTATATTATTCAAGTATATTATTAAAGTATATTATTAAAGTATATTATTAAAGTATATTATTAAAGTATATTATTAAACTATATTATTAAGTATATTATTAAGTATATTATTAAACTATATTATTAAACTATATTATTAAGTATATTATTAAAGTATATTATTAAAGTATATTATTAAAGTATATTATTAAAGTATATTATTCAACTATATTATTAAAGTATATTATTAAAGTATATTATTAAGTATATTATTAAACTATATTATTAAAGTATATTATTAAACTATATTATTAAAGTATATTATTAAAGTATATTATTAAAGTATATTATTAAACTATATTATTAAGTATATTATTAAACTATATTATTAAAGTATATTTTAAGTATATTATTAAAGTATATTATTAAACTATATTATTAAAGTATATTATTAAACTATATTATTCAACTATATTATTAAAGTATATTATTAAAGTATATTATTAAACTATAGTATTAAAGTATATTATTAAACTATATTATTAAGTATATTATTAAACTATATTATTAAGTATATTATTAAAGTATATTATTAAACTATATTATTAAGTATATTATTAAACTATATTATTAAAGTATATTATTAAAGTATATTATTAAATTATATTATTAAAGTATATTATTAAAGTATATTATTAAAGTATATTATTAAGTATATTATTAAAGTATATTATTAAAGTATATTATTAAAGTATATTATTAAAGTATATTATTAAGTATATTATTAAAGTATATTATTAAAGTATATTATTAAAGTATATTATTCAACTATATTATTCAACTATATTATTAAAGTATATTATTAAAGTATATTATTAAACTATATTATTAAGTATATTATTAAGTATATTATTAAAGTATATTATTCAACTATATTATTCAACTATATTATTCAACTATATTATTAAAGTATATTATTAAAGTATATTATTAAACTATATTATTAAGTATATTATTAAGTATATTATTAAAGTATATTATTAAACTATATTATTAAGTATATTATTAAAGTATATTATTAAAGTATATTATTCAAGTATATTATTAAAGTATATTATTAAAGTATATTATTAAAGTATATTATTAAAGTATATTATTCAAGTATATTATTAAACTATATTATTAAGTATATTATTAAAGTATATTATTAAAGTATATTATTAAGTATATTATTAAACTATATTATTAAAGTATATTATTCAACTATATTATTCAACTATATTATTAAAGTATATTATTAAAGTATATTATTAAAGTATATTATTAAGTATATTATTAAGTATATTATTAAAGTATATTATTCAACTATATTATTCAACTATATTATTCAACTATATTATTAAAGTATATTATTAAAGTATATTATTAAACTATATTATTAAGTATATTATTAAGTATATTATTAAACTATATTATTAAACTATATTATTAAGTATATTATTAAAGTATATTATTAAAGTATATTATTCAAGTATATTATTAAAGTATATTATTAAAGTATATTATTAAAGTATATTATTAAAGTATATTATTAAACTATATTATTAAGTATATTATTAAGTATATTATTAAACTATATTATTAAACTATATTATTAAGTATATTATTAAAGTATATTATTAAAGTATATTATTAAAGTATATTATTAAAGTATATTATTCAACTATATTATTAAAGTATATTATTAAAGTATATTATTAAGTATATTATTAAACTATATTATTAAAGTATATTATTAAACTATATTATTAAAGTATATTATTAAAGTATATTATTAAAGTATATTATTAAACTATATTATTAAACTATATTATTAAGTATATTATTAAGTATATTATTATACTATATTATTAAACTATATTATTAAGTATATTATTAAACTATATTATTAAAGTATATTATTAAAGTATATTATTAAACTATATTATTCAACTATATTATTAAAGTATATTATTAAAGTATATTATTAAAGTATATTATTAAAGTATATTATTAAACTATATTATTAAACTATATTATTAAGTATATTATTAAACTATATTATTAAACTATATTATTAAAGTATATTATTAAAGTATATTATTAAAGTATATTATTAAAGTATATTATTAAAGTATATTATTAAAGTATATTATTAAAGTATATTATTAAACTATATTATTAAACTATATTATTAAACTATATTATTAAACTATATTATTAAGTATATTATTAAAGTATATTATTAAAGTATATTATTAAACTATATTATTAAAGTATATTATTAAACTATATTATTAAACTATATTATTAAAGTATATTATTAAACTATATTATTAAAGTATATTATTAAACTATATTATTAAAGTATATTATTAAAGTATATTATTAAAGTATATTATTAAGTATATTATTAAAGTATATTATTAAACTATATTATTAAACTATATTATTAAACTATATTATTAAACTATATTATTAAACTATAGTATAAAGTATATTATTAAAGTATATTATTAAACTATATTATTAAACTATATTATTAAAGTATATTATTAAACTATATTATTAAACTATATTATTAAGTATATTATTAAAGTATATTATTAAACTATATTATTAAGTATATTATTAAAGTATATTATTAAGTATATTATTAAACTATATTATTAAAGTATATTAATAAAGTATATTAATAAACTATATTATTAAAGTATATTTTTAAAGTATATTATTAAAGTATATTATTAAAGTATATTATTAAGTATATTATTAAACTATATTATTAAAGTATATTATTAAAGTATATTATTAAAGTATATTATTAAAGTATATTATTAAACTATATTATTAAGTATATTATTAAAGTATATTATTAAACTATATTATTAAACTATATTATTAAGTATATTATTAAGTATATTATTAAACTATATTATTAAACTATATTATTAAGTATATTATTAAACTATATTATTAAACTATATTATTAAAGTATATTATTAAAGTATATTATTAAAGTATATTATTAAACTATATTATTCAACTATATTATTAAACTATATTATTAAACTATATTATTAAAGTATATTATTAAACTATATTATTAAACTATATTATTCAACTATATTATTAAAGTATATTATTAAAGTATATTATTAAACTATATTATTAAAGTATATTATTAAACTATATTATTAAACTATATTATTAAACTATATTATTAAAGTATATTATTAAAGTATATTATTAAGTATATTATTAAAGTATATTATTAAAGTATATTATTAAAGTATATTATTAAACTATATTATTAAGTATATTATTAAGTATATTATTAAAGTATATTATTAAACTATATTATTAAGTATATTATTAAGTATATTATTAAAGTATATTATTCAACTATATTATTCAACTATATTATTCAACTATATTATTAAAGTATATTATTAAAGTATATTTTTAAACTATATTATTAAGTATATTATTAAGTATATTATTAAAGTATATTATTAAACTATATTATTAAGTATATTATTAAAGTATATTATTAAAGTATATTATTCAAGTATATTATTAAAGTATATTATTAAAGTATATTATTAAAGTATATTATTCAAGTATATTATTAAAGTATATTATTAAACTATATTATTAAGTATATTATTAAACTATATTATTAAAGTATATTATTAAGTATATTATTAAACTATATTATTAAAGTATATTAATAAACTATATTATTAAAGTATATTTTTAAAGTATATTATTAAAGTATATTATTAAAGTATATTATTAAGTATATTATTAAACTATATTATTAAAGTATATTATTAAAGTATATTATTAAACTATATTATTAAACTATATTATTAAGTATATTATTAAAGTATATTATTAAACTATATTATTAAACTATATTATTAAGTATATTATTAAGTATATTATTAAACTATATTATTAAACAATATTATTAAGTATATTATTAAAGTATATTATTAAAGTATATTATTAAAGTATATTATTCAACTATATTATTAAAGTATATTATTAAAGTATATTATTAAACTATATTATTAAACTGTATTAATAAACTATATTATTAAACTATATTATTAAACAATATTATTAAGTATATTATTAAAGTATATTATTAAAGTATATTATTAAAGTATATTATTCAACTATATTATTAAAGTATATTATTAAAGTATATTATTAAACTATATTATTAAACTGTATTAATAAACTATATTATTAAACTATATTATTAAAGTATATTATTAAGTATATTATTAAACTATATTATTAAAGTATATTATTAAAGTATATTATTAAAGTATATTATTAAAGTATATTATTAAAGTATATTATTAAACTATATTATTAAGTATATTATTAAGTATATTATTAAACTATATTATTAAACTATATTATTAAGTATATTATTAAACTATATTATTAAAGTATATTATTAAACTATATTATTCAACTATATTATTAAACTATATTATTAAACTATATTATTAAAGTATATTATTAAGTATATTGTATATTATTAAAGTATATTATTAAGTATATTGTATATTATTAAAGTATATTATTAAGTATATTGTATATTATTAAAGTATATTATTAAGTATATTATTAAAGTATATTATTAAGTATATTATTAAACTATATTATTAAGTATATTATTAAGTATATTATAAAGTATATTATTAAACTATATTATTAAGTATATTATTAAACTATATTATTAAAGTATATTATTATAGTATATTATTAAAGTATATTATTCAACTATATTATTAAAGTATATTATTAAAAGTATATTATTAAAGTATATTATTAAAGTACATTATTAAAGTATATTATTAAAGTATATTATTATAGTATATTATTAAAGTATATTATTAAACTATATTATTAAAGTATATTATTAAAAGTATATTATTAAACTATATTATTAAAGTATATTATTATAGTATATTATTAAAGTATATTATTAAACTATATTATTAAAGTATATTATTAAAAGTATATTATTAAAGTATATTATTAAAGTATATTATTAAAGTATATTATTAAAGTATATTATTAAAGTATATTATTAAAGTATATTATTAAGTATATTATTAAACTATATTATTAAACTATATTATTAAAGTATATTATTAAACTATATTATTAAACTATATTATTAAAGTATATTATTAAAGTATATTATTCAACTATATTATTAAAGTATATTATTAAAGTATATTATTAAACTATATTATTAAACTATATTATTAAACTATATTATTAAACTATATTATTAAAGTATATTATTAAGTATATTATTAAACTATATTATTAAAGTATATTATTAAAGTATATTATTAAAGTATATTATTAAAGTATATTATTAAAGTATATTATTAAAGTATATTATTAAAGTATATTATTAAGTATATTATTAAGTATATTATTCAACTATATTATTAAAGTATATTATTAACCTATATTATTAAAGTATATTATTAAAGTATATTATTAAAGTATATTATTAAAGGATATTATTCAACTATATTATTAAGTATATTATTAAAGTATATTATTAAACTATATTATTAAGTATATTATTAAGTATATTATTAAACTATATTATTAAACTATATTATTAACTATATTAATAAAGTATATTATTAAAGTATATTATTAAAGTATATTATTCAACTATATTATTAAAGTATATTATTAAAGTATATTATTAAACTTTATTATTAAACTATATTATTAAACTATATTATTCAACTATATTATTAAACTATATTATTAAACTATATTATTAAGTATATTGTATATTATTAAAGTATATTATTAAAGTATATTATTAAACTATATTATTAAGTATATTATTAAGTATATTATAAAGTATATTATTAAACTATATTATTAAAGTATATTATTAAAGTATATTATTAAGTATATTATTAAGTATATTATTAAAGTATATTATTAAAGTATATTATTAAAGTATATTATTAAAGTATATTATTAAGTATATTATTAAGTATATTATAAAGTATATTATTAAAGTATATTATTAAAGTATATTATTAAGTATATTATTAAGTATATTATAAAGTATATTATTAAACTATATTATTAAGTATATTATTAAAGTATATTATTAAACTATATTATTAAGTATATTATTAAAGTATATTATTAAAGTATATTATTCAAGTATATTATTAAAGTATATTATTAAAGTATATTATTCAAGTATATTATTCAAGTATATTATTAAACTGGCCCTATAAACTGTGTTGGGATGAAAGCTAGCCACTTTGAGCAATGTGGGAAGTGCTGGGGCAGTTTGGGACAACAGGGCCAAAATGTCACTTTCACAGTCCCAAAGTGCCATTTTCACAGTAAAAAAAAACAGATTCATTTTGCTTAGCTTAGTCTGTAACTTGAAAACTATGTACCGTATGGCCCTATAAACTGTGTTGGGATGAAAGCTAGCCACTTTGAGCAATGTGGGAAGTGCTGGGGCAGTTTGGGACAACAGGGCCAAAATGTCACTTTCACAGTCCCAAAGTGCCATTTTCACAGTAAAAAGGCCTGGTTCACTTTTGCTTAGCTTAGTCTGTAACTTGAAAACTATGTACCGTATGGCCCTATAAACTGTGTTGGGATGAAAGCTAGCCACTTTGAGCAATGTGGGAAGTGCTGGGGCAGTTTGGGACAACAGGGCCAAAATGTCACTTTCACAGTCCCAAAGTGCCATTTTCACAGTAAAAAGGCCTGGTTCACTTTTGCTTAGCTTAGTCTGTAACTTGAAAACTATGTACCGTATGGCCCTATAAACTGTGTTGGGATGAAAGCTAGCCACTTTGAGCATTGTGGCAAGAGCTGGGGCAGTTTGGGACAACAGGGAACGAACAGGGCGAAAATGTCACTTTCACAGTCCCAAAGTGCCATTTTCACAGTAAAAAAAAACAGATTCATTTTGCTTAGCTTAGTCTGTAACTTGAAAACTATGTACCGTATGGCCCTATAAACTGTGTTGGGATGAAAGCTAGCCACTTTGAGCAATGTGGGAAGTGCTGTGGCAGTTTGGGACAACAGGGCCAAAATGTCACTTTCACAGTCCCAAAGTGCCATTTTCACAGTAAAAAAAAACAGATTAATTTTGCTTAGCTTAGTCTGTAACTTGAAAACTATGTACCGTATGGCCCTATAAACTGTGTTGGGATGAAAGCTAGCCACTTTGAGCAATGTGGGAAGTGCTGGGGCAGTTTGGGACAACAGGGCCAAAATGTCACTTTCACAGTCCCAAAGTGCCATTTTCACAGTAAAAAAAAACAGATTAATTTTGCTTAGCTTAGTCTGTAACTTGAAAACTATGTACCGTATGGCCCTATAAACTGTGTTGGGATGAAAGCTAGCCACTTTGAGCAATGTGGGAAGTGCTGTGGCAGTTTGGGACAACAGGGCCAAAATGTCACTTTCACAGTCCCAAAGTGCCATTTTCACAGTAAAAAAAAACAGATTCATTTTGCTTAGCTTAGTCTGTAACTTGAAAACTATGTACCATATGGCCCTATAAACTGTGTTGGGATGAAAGCTAGCCACTTTGAGCAATGTGGGAAGTGCTGGGGCAGTTTGGGACAACTGGGCCAAAATGTCACTTTCACAGTCCCAAAGTGCCATTTTCACAGTAAAAAAAAAACAGATTCATTTTGCTTAGCTTAGTCTGTAACTTGAAAACTATGTACCGTATGGCCCTATAAACTGTGTTGGGATGAAAGCTAGCCACTTTGAGCAATGTGGGAAGTGCTGGGGCAGTTTGGGACAACAGGGCCAAAATGTCACTTTCACAGTCCCAAAGTGCCATTTTCACAGTAAAAAGGCCTGGTTCACTTTTGCTTAGCTTAGTCTGTAACTTGAAAACTATGTACCGTATGGCCCTATAAACTGTGTTGGGATGAAAGCTAGCCACTTTGAGCAATGTGGGAAGTGCTGGGGCAGTTTGGGACAACAGGGCCAAAATGTCACTTTCACAGTCCCAAAGTGCCATTTTCACAGTAAAAAAAAACAGATTCATTTTGCTTAGCTTAGTCTGTAACTTGAAAACTATGTACCGTATGGCCCTATAAACTGTGTTGGGATGAAAGCTAGCCACTTTGAGCAATGTGGGAAGTGCTGGGGCAGTTTGGGACAACAGGGCCAAAATGTCACTTTCACAGTCCCAAAGTGCCATTTTCACAGTAAAAAAAAACAGATTCATTTTGCTTAGCTTAGTCTGTAACTTGAAAACTATGTACCATATGGCCCTATAAACTGTGTTGGGATGAAAGCTAGCCACTTTGAGCAATGTGGGAAGTGCTGGGGCAGTTTGGGACAACTGGGCCAAAATGTCACTTTCACAGTCCCAAAGTGCCATTTTCACAGTAAAAAAAAACAGATTCATTTTGCTTAGCTTAGTCTGTAACTTGAAAACTATGTACCGTATGGCCCTATAAACTGTGTTGGGATGAAAGCTAGCCACTTTGAGCAATGTGGGAAGTGCTGGGGCAGTTTGGGACAACAGGGCCAAAATGTCACTTTCACAGTCCCAAAGTGCCATTTTCACGTAAAAAGGCCTGGTTCACTTTTGCTTAGCTTAGTCTGTAACTTGAAAACTATGTACCGTATGGCCCTATAAACTGTGTTGGGATGAAAGCTAGCCACTTTGAGCAATGTGGGAAGTGCTGGGGCAGTTTGGGACAACAGGGCCAAAATGTCACTTTCACAGTCCCAAAGTGCCATTTTCACAGTAAAAAAAAACAGATTCATTTTGCTTAGCTTAGTCTGTAACTTGAAAACTATGTACCGTATGGCCCTATAAACTGTGTTGGGATGAAAGCTAGCCACTTTGAGCAATGTGGGAAGTGCTGGGGCAGTTTGGGACAACAGGGCCAAAATGTCACTTTCACAGTCCCAAAGTGCCATTTTCACAGTAAAAAAAAACAGATTCATTTTGCTTAGCTTAGTCTGTAACTTGAAAACTATGTACCGTATGGCCCTATAAACTGTGTTGGGATGAAAGCTAGCCACTTTGAGCAATGTGGGAAGTGCTGGGGCAGTTTGGGACAACAGGGCCAAAATGTCACTTTCACAGTCCCAAAGTGCCATTTTCACAGTAAAAAAAAACAGATTCATTTTGCTTAGCTTAGTCTGTAACTTGAAAACTATGTACCGTATGGCCCTATAAACTGTGTTGGGATGAAAGCTAGCCACTTTGAGCAATGTGGGAAGTGCTGGGGCAGTTTGGGACAACAGGGCCAAAATGTCACTTTCACAGTCCCAAAGTGCCATTTTCACAGTAAAAAGGCCTGGTTCACTTTTGCTTAGCTTAGTCTGTAACTTGAAAACTATGTACCGTATGGCCCTATAAACTGTGTTGGGATGAAAGCTAGCCACTTTGAGCAATGTGGGAAGTGCTGGGGCAGTTTGGGACAACAGGGCCAAAATGTCACTTTCACAGTCCCAAAGTGCCATTTTCACAGTAAAAAAAAACAGATTCATTTTGCTTAGCTTAGTCTGTAACTTGAAAACTATGTACCGTATGGCCCTATAAACTGTGTTGGGATGAAAGCTAGCCACTTTGAGCAATGTGGGAAGTGCTGGGGCAGTTTGGGACAACAGGGCCAAAATGTCACTTTCACAGTCCCAAAGTGCCATTTTCACAGTAAAAAGGCCTGGTTCACCTTTGCTTAGCTTAGTCTGTAACTTGAAAACTATGTACCGTATGGCCCTATAAACTGTGTTGGGATGAAAGCTAGCCACTTTGAGCAATGTGGGAAGTGCTGGGGCAGTTTGGGACAACAGGGCCAAAATGTCACTTTCACAGTCCCAAAGTGCCATTTTCACAGTAAAAAAAAACAGATTCATTTTGCTTAGCTTAGTCTGTAACTTGAAAACTATGTACCGTATGGCCCTATAAACTGTGTTGGGATGAAAGCTAGCCACTTTGAGCAATGTGGGAAGTGCTGGGGCAGTTTGGGACAACAGGGCCAAAATGTCACTTTCACAGTCCCAAAGTGCCATTTTCACAGTAAAAAAAAACAGATTCATTTTGCTTAGCTTAGTCTGTAACTTGAAAACTATGTACCATATGGCCCTATAAACTGTGTTGGGATGAAAGCTAGCCACTTTGAGCAATGTGGGAAGTGCTGGGGCAGTTTGGGACAACTGGGCCAAAATGTCACTTTCACAGTCCCAAAGTGCCATTTTCACAGTAAAAAAAAACAGATTCATTTTGCTTAGCTTAGTCTGTAACTTGAAAACTATGTACCGTATGGCCCTATAAACTGTGTTGGGATGAAAGCTAGCCACTTTGAGCAATGTGGGAAGTGCTGGGGCAGTTTGGGACAACAGGGCCAAAATGTCACTTTCACAGTCCCAAAGTGCCATTTTCACAGTAAAAAGGCCTGGTTCACTTTTGCTTAGCTTAGTCTGTAACTTGAAAACTATGTACCGTATGGCCCTATAAACTGTGTTGGGATGAAAGCTAGCCACTTTGAGCAATGTGGGAAGTGCTGGGGCAGTTTGGGACAACAGGGCCAAAATGTCACTTTCACAGTCCCAAAGTGCCATTTTCACAGTAAAAAAAAACAGATTCATTTTGCTTAGCTTAGTCTGTAACTTGAAAACTATGTACCGTATGGCCCTATAAACTGTGTTGGGATGAAAGCTAGCCACTTTGAGCAATGTGGGAAGTGCTGGGGCAGTTTGGGACAACAGGGCCAAAATGTCACTTTCACAGTCCCAAAGTGCCATTTTCACAGTAAAAAAAAACAGATTCATTTTGCTTAGCTTAGTCTGTAACTTGAAAACTATGTACCGTATGGCCCTATAAACTGTGTTGGGATGAAAGCTAGCCACTTTGAGCAATGTGGGAAGTGCTGGGGCAGTTTGGGACAACAGGGCCAAAATGTCACTTTCACAGTCCCAAAGTGCCATTTTCACAGTAAAAAGGCCTGGTTCACTTTTGCTTAGCTTAGTCTGTAACTTGAAAACTATGTACCGTATGGCCCTATAAACTGTGTTGGGATGAAAGCTAGCCACTTTGAGCATTGTGGCAAGAGCTGGGGCAGTTTGGGACAACAGGGAACGAACAGGGCCAAAATGTCACTTTCACAGTCCCAAAGTGCCATTTTCACAGTAAAAAAAAAAAGATTAATTTTGCTTAGCTTAGTCTGTAACTTGAAAACTATGTACCGTATGGCCCTATAAACTGTGTTGGGATGAAAGCTAGCCACTTTGAGCAATGTGGGAAGTGCTGGGGCAGTTTGGGACAACAGGGCCAAAATGTCACTTTCACAGTCCCAAAGTGCCATTTTCACAGTAAAAAAAAACAGATTCATTTTGCTTAGCTTAGTCTGTAACTTGAAAACTATGTACCATATGGCCCTATAAACTGTGTTGGGATGAAAGCTAGCCACTTTGAGCAATGTGGGAAGTGCTGGGGCAGTTTGGGACAACTGGGCCAAAATGTCACTTTCACAGTCCCAAAGTGCCATTTTCACAGTAAAAAAAACCAGATTCATTTTGCTTAGCTTAGTCTGTAACTTGAAAACTATGTACCGTATGGCCCTATAAACTGTGTTGGGATGAAAGCTAGCCACTTTGAGCAATGTGGGAAGTGCTGGGGCAGTTTGGGACAACAGGGCCAAAATGTCACTTTCACAGTCCCAAAGTGCCATTTTCACAGTAAAAAAAAACAGATTCATTTTGCTTAGCTTAGTCTGTAACTTGAAAACTATGTACCGTATGGCCCTATAAACTGTGTTGGGATGAAAGCTAGCCACTTTGAGCAATGTGGGAAGTGCTGGGGCAGTTTGGGACAACAGGGCCAAAATGTCACTTTCACAGTCCCAAAGTGCCATTTTCACAGTAAAAAAAAACAGATTCATTTTGCTTAGCTTAGTCTGTAACTTGAAAACTATGTACCGTATGGCCCTATAAACTGTGTTGGGATGAAAGCTAGCCACTTTGAGCAATGTGGGAAGTGCTGGGGCAGTTTGGGACAACAGGGCCAAAATGTCACTTTCACAGTCCCAAAGTGCCATTTTCACAGTAAAAAAAAACAGATTAATTTTGCTTAGCTTAGTCTGTAACTTGAAAACTATGTACCGTATGGCCCTATAAACTGTGTTGGGATGAAAGCTAGCCACTTTGAGCAATGTGGGAAGTGCTGGGGCAGTTTGGGACAACAGGGCCAAAATGTCACTTTCACAGTCCCAAAGTGCCATTTTCACAGTAAAAAGGCCTGGTTCACTTTTGCTTAGCTTAGTCTGTAACTTGAAAACTATGTACCGTATGGCCCTATAAACTGTGTTGGGATGAAAGCTAGCCACTTTGAGCAATGTGGGAAGTGCTGGGGCAGTTTGGGACAACAGGGCCAAAATGTCACTTTCACAGTCCCAAAGTGCCATTTTCACAGTAAAAAAAAACAGATTCATTTTGCTTAGCTTAGTCTGTAACTTGAAAACTATGTACCGTATGGCCCTATAAACTGTGTTGGGATGAAAGCTAGCCACTTTGAGCAATGTGGGAAGTGCTGGGGCAGTTTGGGACAACAGGGCCAAAATGTCACTTTCACAGTCCCAAAGTGCCATTTTCACAGTAAAAAGGCCTGGTTCACTTTTGCTTAGCTTAGTCTGTAACTTGAAAACTATGTACCGTATGGCCCTATAAACTGTGTTGGGATGAAAGCTAGCCACTTTGAGCAATGTGGGAAGTGCTGGGGCAGTTTGGGACTACAGGGCCAAAATGTCACTTTCACAGTCCCAAAGTGCCATTTTCACAGTAAAAAAAAACAGATTCATTTTGCTTAGCTTAGTCTGTAACTTGAAAACTATGTACCGTATGGCCCTATAAACTGTGTTGGGATGAAAGCTAGCCACTTTGAGCAATGTGGGAAGTGCTGGGGCAGTTTGGGACAACAGGGCCAAAATGTCACTTTCACAGTCCCAAAGTGCCATTTTCACAGTAAAAAAAAACAGATTCATTTTGCTTAGCTTAGTCTGTAACTTGAAAACTATGTACCGTATGGCCCTATAAACTGTGTTGGGATGAAAGCTAGCCACTTTGAGCAATGTGGGAAGTGCTGGGGCAGTTTGGGACAACAGGGCCAAAATGTCACTTTCACAGTCCCAAAGTGCCATTTTCACAGTAAAAAAAAACAGATTCATTTTGCTTAGCTTAGTCTGTAACTTGAAAACTATGTACCGTATGGCCCTATAAACTGTGTTGGGATGAAAGCTAGCCACTTTGAGCAATGTGGGAAGTGCTGGGGCAGTTTGGGACAACAGGGCCAAAATGTCACTTTCACAGTCCCAAAGTGCCATTTTCACAGTAAAAAAAAACAGATTCATTTTGCTTAGCTTAGTCTGTAACTTGAAAACTATGTACCGTATGGCCCTATAAACTGTGTTGGGATGAAAGCTAGCCACTTTGAGCATTGTGGCAAGAGCTGGGGCAGTTTGGGACAACAGGGATCGAACAGGGCCAAAATGTCACTTTCACAGCAATGTGGGAATGTGGGAAGCAATGTGGGAAGTGCTGGGGCAGTTTGGGACAACAGGGCCAAAATGTCACTTTCACAGTCCCAAAGTGCCATTTTCACAGTAAAAAGGCCTGGTTCACTTTTGCTTAGCTTAGTCTGTAACTTGAAAACTATGTACCGTATGGCCCTATAAACTGTGTTGGGATGAAAGCTAGCCACTTTGAGCAATGTGGGAAGTGCTGGGGCAGTTTGGGACAACAGGGCCAAAATGTCACTTTCACAGTCCCAAAGTGCCATTTTCACAGTAAAAAAAAAACAGATTAATTTTGCTTAGCTTAGTCTGTAACTTGAAAACTATGTACCGTATGGCCCTATAAACTGTGTTGGGATGAAAGCTAGCCACTTTGAGCAATGTGGGAAGTGCTGGGGCAGTTTGGGACAACAGGGCCAAAATGTCACTTTCACAGTCCCAAAGTGCCATTTTCACAGTAAAAAAAACAGATTCATTTTGCTTAGCTTTGTCTGTAACTTGAAAACTATGTACCGTATGGCCCTATAAACTGTGTTGGGATGAAAGCTAGCCACTTTGAGCAATGTGGGAAGTGCTGGGGCAGTTTGGGACAACAGGGCCAAAATGTCACTTTCACAGTCCCAAAGTGCCATTTTCACAGTAAAAAGGCCTGGTTCACTTTTGCTTAGCTTAGTCTGTAACTTGAAAACTATGTACCGTATGGCCCTATAAACTGTGTTGGGATGAAAGCTAGCCACTTTGAGCAATGTGGGAAGTGCTGGGGCAGTTTGGGACAACAGGGCCAAAATGTCACTTTCACAGTCCCAAAGTGCCATTTTCACAGTAAAAATGCCTGGTTCACTTTTGCTTAGCTTAGTCTGTAACTTGAAAACGATGTACCGTATGGCCCTATAAACTGTGTTGGGATGAAAGCTAGCCACTTTGAGCATTGTGGCAAGAGCTGGGGCAGTTTGGGACAACAGGGAACGAACAGGGCCAAAATGTCACTTTCACAGTCCCAAAGTGCCATTTTCACAGTAAAAAGGCCTGGTTCACTTTTGCTTAGCTTAGTCTGTAACTTGAAAACTATGTACCGTATGGCCCTATAAACTGTGTTGGGATGAAAGCTAGCCACTTTGAGCAATGTGGGAAGTGCTGGGGCAGTTTGGGACAACAGGGCCAAAATGTCACTTTCACAGTCCCAAAGTGCCATTTTCACAGTAAAAAGGCCTGGTTCACTTTTGCTTAGCTTAGTCTGTAACTTGAAAACTATGTACCGTATGGCCCTATAAATTGTGTTGGGATGAAAGCTAGCCACTTTGAGCAATGTGGGAAGTGCTGGGGCAGTTTGGGACAACAGGGCCAAAATGTCACTTTCACAGTCCCAAAGTGCCATTTTCACAGTAAAAAGGCCTGGTTCACTTTTGCTTAGCTTAGTCTGTAACTTGAAAACTATGTACCGTATGGCCCTATAAACTGTGTTGGGATGAAAGCTAGCCACTTTGAGCAATGTGGGAAGTGCTGGGGCAGTTTGGGACAACAGGGCCAAAATGTCACTTTCACAGTCCCAAAGTGCCATTTTCACAGTAAAAAGGCCTGGTTCACTTTTGCTTAGCTTAGTCTGTAACTTGAAAACTATGTACCGTATGGCCCTATAAACTGTGTTGGGATGAAAGCTAGCCACTTTGAGCAATGTGGGAAGTGCTGGGGCAGTTTGGGACAACAGGGCCAAAATGTCACTTTCACAGTCCCAAAGTGCCGTTTTCACAGTAAAAAAAAAAGATTCATTTTGCTTAGCTTAGTCTGTAACTTGAAAACTATGTACCGTATGGCCCTATAAACTGTGTTGGGATGAAAGCTAGCCACTTTGAGCAATGTGGGAAGTGCTGGGGCAGTTTGGGACAACAGGGCCAAAATGTCACTTTCACAGTCCCAAAGTGCCATTTTCACAGTAAAAAGGCCTGGTTCACTTTTGCTTAGCTTAGTCTGTAACTTGAAAACTATGTACCGTATGGCCCTATAAACTGTGTTGGGATGAAAGCTAGCCACTTTGAGCAATGTGGGAAGTGCTGGGGCAGTTTGGGACAACAGGGCCAAAATGTCACTTTCACAGTCCCAAAGTGCCATTTTCACAGTAAAAAGGCCTGGTTCACTTTTGCTTAGCTTAGTCTGTAACTTGAAAACTATGTACCGTATGGCCCTATAAACTGTGTTGGGATGAAAGCTAGCCACTTTGAGCAATGTGGGAAGTGCTGGGGCAGTTTGGGACAACAGGGCCAAAATGTCACTTTCACAGTCCCAAAGTGCCATTTTCACAGTAAAAAGGCCTGGTTCACTTTTGCTTAGCTTAGTCTGTAACTTGAAAACTATGTACCGTATGGCCCTATAAACTGTGTTGGGATGAAAGCTAGCCACTTTGAGCAATGTGGGAAGTGCTGGGGCAGTTTGGGACAACAGGGCCAAAATGTCACTTTCACAGTCCCAAAGTGCCATTTTCACAGTAAAAAGGCCTGGTTCACTTTTGCTTAGCTTAGTCTGTAACTTGAAAACTATGTACCGTATGGCCCTATAAACTGTGTTGGGATGAAAGCTAGCCACTTTGAGCAATGTGGGAAGTGCTGGGGCAGTTTGGGACAACAGGGCCAAAATGTCACTTTCACAGTCCCAAAGTGCCATTTTCACAGTAAAAAGGCCTGGTTCACTTTTGCTTAGCTTAGTCTGTAACTTGAAAACTATGTACCGTATGGCCCTATAAACTGTGTTGGGATGAAAGCTAGCCACTTTGAGCAATGTGGGAAGTGCTGGGGCAGTTTGGGACAACAGGGCCAAAATGTCACTTTCACAGTCCCAAAGTGCCATTTTCACAGTAAAAATAAACAGATTCATTTTGCTTAGCTTAGTCTGTAACTTGAAAACTATGTACCGTATGGCCCTATAAACTGTGTTGGGATGAAAGCTAGCCACTTTGAGCAATGTGGGAAGTGCTGGGGCAGTTTGGGACAACAGGGCCAAAATGTCACTTTCACAGTCCCAAAGTGCCATTTTCACAGTAAAAAAAAACAGATTCATTTTGCTTAGCTTAGTCTGTAACTTGAAAACTATGTACCGTATGGCCCTATAAACTGTGTTGGGATGAAAGCTAGCCACTTTGAGCAATGTGGGAAGTGCTGGGGCAGTTTGGGACAACAGGGCCAAAATGTCACTTTCACAGTCCCAAAGTGCCATTTTCACAGTAAAAAAAAACAGATTCATTTTGCTTAGCTTAGTCTGTAACTTGAAAACTATGTACCGTATGGCCCTATAAACTGTGTTGGGATGAAAGCTAGCCACTTTGAGCAATGTGGGAAGTGCTGGGGCAGTTTGGGACAACAGGGCCAAAATGTCACTTTCACAGTCCCAAAGTGCCATTTTCACAGTAAAAAAAAACAGATTCATTTTGCTTAGCTTAGTCTGTAACTTGAAAACTATGTACCGTATGGCCCTATAAACTGTGTTGGGATGAAAGCTAGCCACTTTGAGCAATGTGGGAAGTGCTGGGGCAGTTTGGGACAACAGGGCCAAAATGTCACTTTCACAGTCCCAAAGTGCCATTTTCACAGTAAAAAAAAACAGATTCATTTTGCTTAGCTTAGTCTGTAACTTGAAAACTATGTACCGTATGGCCCTATAAACTGTGTTGGGATGAAAGCTAGCCACTTTGAGCAATGTGGGAAGTGCTGGGGCAGTTTGGGACAACAGGGCCAAAATGTCACTTTCACAGTCCCAAAGTGCCATTTTCACAGTAAAAAGGCCTGGTTCACTTTTGCTTAGCTTAGTCTGTAACTTGAAAACTATGTACCGTATGGCCCTATAAACTGTGTTGGGATGAAAGCTAGCCACTTTGAGCAATGTGGGAAGTGCTGGGGCAGTTTGGGACAACAGGGCCAAAATGTCACTTTCACAGTCCCAAAGTGCCATTTTCACAGTAAAAAAAAACAGATTCATTTTGCTTAGCTTTGTCTGTAACTTGAAAACTATGTACCGTATGGCCCTATAAACTGTGTTGGGATGAAAGCTAGCCACTTTGAGCAATGTGGGAAGTGCTGGGGCAGTTTGGGACAACAGGGCCAAAATGTCACTTTCACAGTCCCAAAGTGCCATTTTCACAGTAAAAAGGCCTGGTTCACTTTTGCTTAGCTTAGTCTGTAACTTGAAAACTATGTACCGTATGGCCCTATAAACTGTGTTGGGATGAAAGCTAGCCACTTTGAGCAATGTGGGAAGTGCTGGGGCAGTTTGGGACAACAGGGCCAAAATGTCACTTTCACAGTCCCAAAGTGCCATTTTCACAGTAAAAAGGCCTGGTTCACTTTTGCTTAGCTTAGTCTGTAACTTGAAAACTATGTACCGTATGGCCCTATAAACTGTGTTGGGATGAAAGCTAGCCACTTTGAGCATTGTGGCAAGAGCTGGGGCAGTTTGGGACAACAGGGAACGAACAGGGCCAAAATGTCACTTTCACAGTCCCAAAGTGCCATTTTCACAGTAAAAAGGCCTGGTTCACTTTTGCTTAGCTTAGTCTGTAACTTGAAAACTATGTACCGTATGGCCCTATAAACTGTGTTGGGATGAAAGCTAGCCACTTTGAGCAATGTGGGAAGTGCTGGGGCAGTTTGGGACAACAGGGCCAAAATGTCACTTTCACAGTCCCAAAGTACCATTTTCACAGTAAAAAGGCCTGGTTCACTTTTGCTTAGCTTAGTCTGTAACTTGAAAACTATGTACCGTATGGCCCTATAAACTGTGTTGGGATGAAAGCTAGCCACTTTGAGCAATGTGGGAAGTGCTGGGGCAGTTTGGGACAACAGGGCCAAAATGTCACTTTCACAGTCCCAAAGTGCCATTTTCACAGTAAAAAAAAACAGATTCATTTTGCTTAGCTTAGTCTGTAACTTGAAAACTATGTACCGTATGGCCCTATAAACTGTGTTGGGATGAAAGCTAGCCACTTTGAGCAATGTGGGAAGTGCTGGGGCAGTTTGGGACAACAGGGCCAAAATGTCACTTTCACAGTCCCAAAGTGCCATTTTCACAGTAAAAAGGCCTGGTTCACTTTTGCTTAGCTTAGTCTGTAACTTGAAAACTATGTACCGTATGGCCCTATAAACTGTGTTGGGATGAAAGCTAGCCACTTTGAGCAATGTGGGAAGTGCTGGGGCAGTTTGGGACAACAGGGCCAAAATGTCACTTTCACAGTCCCAAAGTGCCATTTTCACAGTAAAAAAAAAAAGATTCATTTTGCTTAGCTTAGTCTGTAACTTGAAAACTATGTACCGTATGGCCCTATAAACTGTGTTGGGATGAAAGCTAGCCACTTTGAGCAATGTGGGAAGTGCTGGGGCAGTTTGGGACAACAGGGCCAAAATGTCACTTTCACAGTCCCAAAGTGCCATTTTCACAGTAAAAAGGCCTGGTTCACTTTTGCTTAGCTTAGTCTGTAACTTGAAAACTATGTACCGTATGGCCCTATAAACTGTGTTGGGATGAAAGCTAGCCACTTTGAGCAATGTGGGAAGTGCTGGGGCAGTTTGGGACAACAGGGCCAAAATGTCACTTTCACAGTCCCAAAGTGCCATTTTCACAGTAAAAAAAAACAGATTCATTTTGCTTAGCTTAGTCTGTAACTTGAAAACTATGTACCGTATGGCCCTATAAACTGTGTTGGGATGAAAGCT
>NW_027665645.1:0-14055 GCF_963924005.1 Protomyctophum bolini | reverse complement strand
AGAGGAGCGCCAGTGGTAGGAGGAGGAGGAGGGAGCTGTGGCAGAGGAGAAGTAAAGGAGTAAGGGTTGGTCTCGCAAACCTGAGAAAGGAGCTTCTTCTTAGCCAGCGGAGACATGACCCCCTGGCTGGATTTGCAGTAGGCCGTAGTAGTCTGTGATGTGGGGGGGGGGCTGAGCGTAGTCCTTCTTAACGACGCCGTAGTCCTGCTTCTCTGGGAAAGAGTCCGCGAGCGGTCTCTCCGCCGCCTGCTGCTGCTTGCACATGGGCAGCACCTTCCCCACTCTGCCTCCGTGGCTCTCTATGGAGTCTCTGGCCCTCGACGACGCGGGCTCCGGCAGGGCCACGTGCCCGGCGTGCTTGCTCTGGTCCCAGCGGTGAGGCAGGTAGGGCTTTGTGGGAACGAAGGGGCGCCTCCGTTGTCGTCGTGGGCCGTTCAGAGGCGAGGTTCTCGGGGTGGTCGGGACTCCACTCGGAGCGGGGACTGTGGAGCTCTTTAGGCTCCTCGGCTGCCAACGACTCCTCTTTCTTCAGGGTCAGATGCAGCTCTTCTCCTCGATTAGGATTGGTTCATCCGCCGAAATGACCTCCTGTTTCGTGGCGGCGTGAGAGAGCTCCCGCTTCTCCTCTTTGACCAGATCGTTCTGAACGTGATTTGGAGAAGAAGAAGAAAATCAGTCTTTTAAATCTTTACAAGAAAGACAGACAGACAGTGGTGAAAGTGATCAAAACGGTGATAAATAAGGCTTGTTAACCCATTTTGACTGAATCTGAGATCAGATTCTATAAAGGTCTTCTACATCCTGACAGTTGTCTGAAAAAGCTATGTTTCTGTCAGTCGTTTTTCGATTTTTCAGAAATAGCAGACCTACAAGCTCGTAGCGCGCCACTCGGTGGCGCGCTATGAGCTTGTAGATCTGCTATTTTTCAATAGCTAAAGCATAACATGATGCTAACACCAAAAGTCGCAAGGCAAAAGTAGTATTTGTATAGTACATTTCAAAAGTAGTATTTGTACAGTACATTTCAAAAGTAGTATTTGTATAGTACATTTCAAAAGTAGTATTTGTATAGTACATTTCAAAAGTAGTATTTGTACAGTACATTTCAAAAGTAGTATTTGTACAGTACATTTCAAAAGTAGTATTTGTATAGTACATTTCAAAAGTAGTATTTGTACAGTACATTTCAAAAGTAGTATTTGTATAGTACATTTCAAAAGTAGTATTTGTATTCATAGTGCTTTACATAAGGCATAAAAATGCCATTAAAAGGACTTTAAATGACTTTAAAAAGATAGCTTTTTGTTTATTTTTTAAGGAATAAAAATTAATACAATATTGAAATACAAAGGTCAAAGTGCACTTATAATATTATTTTTTGGTCCATGGACAAATACAATACAGAGAATTTGGGGGACCTCGACATTAAAGTGTTTGAGAACCACTTAAGGACAAGGTACTACAGTGGTAGTGTTCGCCAGCCTGCACCGACTGATCCTACTGAGAATTTCCAAAACTGCTTTCTCTTCTTCTAAAGAGCGCATTTCATTGTTCTGGGTTTCGTTTATACCTTATATTGCACGACAAATCACAAAACGGTGCATAATAATATATCCTGTGGATAGTTTTGGTTGACTGACCTGTGAGGGATCATCTTGGCCCGTCTCGGTCTCCTCTCGGTCCTTTTTGTTCCCTGGCTTGGCATTACTACTGCTGGAGCCGCCTTTGGCTTTCTTGGCTCCTTTGGCTTTGACCCCCACGACCTTCTCCTGGCCTCCGCCTTCCTGCTTCCTGGGTTTGACCAAGGGGAAGGGCTCGTCTTTCTCGCCCTTGACGAGCCGCTCGTAGGGAAGCAGTAACCTGGGAAAGACACGAGGTTGAGAGGCGTGTTGCGCTAGTATGTCAATGTTGTTGCATTGCGTTAAGTCACTGCCCAAAAGGTAGATTGTGATCTACCAGTAGATCACAAAGGCTGTGCAGGTAGATCACATGACGTTCCCCTAAAAATATATATAATTTAAATATATATATATATATATATATTTTTTTTTTAACTGTTTGACTTGATTGACAAAATCAAAAAGGGCTTATGCAATACTTTGTTTTTTCAAGAGTGTTTCGCACAAACAGCTGTAGTGTAGCATTACAAAGTTATACGAGGAAAACACTTCCAACTCCATTTCCACCCCTCTATTTCCCATTCCAAGTTGTGTTTGTCTTTTTTAAAACACCATCGCCGCTATTCCAAAGCCCCCTCAGGTACATTTTCTTTTAAAACTATTTTCAGCAATGGGATAATCTGTTTTGATGGGTAGACCTTGTTGAGCCGGTCATTTTGAAAGTAGCTCTCGAGTCCAAAATGTGTGGGCACCCCTGCTGAGTGGTAGTTATCCACTTTAACCCTGTATACTTCCATTTCCCAATTTGAGTCCCCCCAGGGTGTCTATATCAGTGATTCTCAACCTGGGGGGGGGGGGGGGGGGGCATGCCCACTGGTGGACATCGAGGGTACTGCAAGTGGACCCCAAAAATAATTGGCAAAACACTCATTTTTAAAACATTAACATGAGTTAAAGGACCACTTCACCACTTGTCAACCTATCTTCATATAATAGGTCCTCACTAATAATCATGAAAAAATGGTGCAATTCTTTTCTATTCGGTCTGTGTCTCATATAGGAGGGCTGTGGGCAGTTCAGAAACCGTCTTCCAGTGACATCATCAATGGGGAATACAAGCTAATAGAAACTGCAGGCTTTCTAGTCCTGAAAAGTTGCAATGCGAAAATGGAAGCCATCGTTCTCACGATAATGAAAATTGAAATATTTTTGTAAAAAAAAATCTCGTTTAAAAAAGAATCTGCCTAATGATGATGTCACTGGAAGACAGTTTCTAAACTGCCCACATTCAGATTTCACGGGGGCCAGTTTCGAATTGCAGCCGTCAGTAGGTGCCCTTTGAGAGTGGTTTTGAAGGAGTCAAGGGATTCGCATGTCTTAATGACTGTTGGTAGGGCGTTCCACATTTTGGTGGCATAGGAGGGAGATTAATTGAATCCCTTGTTTGTGCCGATTCTGGGTTGCACATGGTTTGTTGAACTACCTCTGGTGTCGTGGGAGTGGACTTTGTTGACATTAAGGAAGTATTTAGACAGGTACATGGGTCTCTTGGTGTCTTGGTGTCCATAAAAGGTTACTTAAACTATGTCCCCTCCCTTTCCCCCACTCTACATCAAATGTCTTCGTCAGAAATAGCCAATCAATATACCTATGTGCTACTACTGTATGCAGGTTATAGATCTGCACTTTTGGCCATATGTTCACTACAGAACAGGGAAGCTAGTGTTAATGTGGTTCAAATGGAAGGTGGCACCATAAAAACAGAAAATAATACGGACATTTCCATTCATTCCAATGCTGTGCTTCTATGTCCAACCCGGAAGAGAATGAAGTATTATCAATCCACGGGGACCTCTGTGACACATTTAGTTTCATATGAAAATGTGCTAGTCATAATGGATAGATATACTAAATGGTATTTATAATATGGAACAGATCACTTTCTCTCTCAGACTGCAGAAGGAGAAATGTATAAAGTTTTGGTCTAATTGGGTGGAATATATTATTCCTTTGCGGCCAGATTTTTGTAGCGGCAAGGATTGAATGATATGTCTCATGTCTCTTTTTTTCTTTTTTTGGTTCTGTTGTTTTTATTTGAATTACTGCTCACAGCTTCAAATACTCCCTTATGTCTCCCTATGAGTATTATATTCTATTGCACTTTAATTTCTGTACAACATCATACATCTCTCCCATATGCTTTATTTTATTTTATTCTTTTTTTGCTCCCGTCTAAAAATGAACAAAAAAAACCTGTGGACAAAGAAACCCTATTTGAAAAATGGTTGTATAATATGATTGTGATGTCCCTAAATAAAGAATATATATATTTTTTAAATATATACTATAGTATTATAAGTACTATAAGTATTATACTAGTATCCATTTAATCCATGAGTGTTATCAGTTCCACAGAAAGTGTGAATAGTGAACAAGGAAGTGAATAGTGAACAAGGAAGTAGGGCACTCATGACCTGCCTTTAAAGTATATGATACTTATTGGGCGGGGTTGCACATCTATTCACATCTTTCTAGACAGGTGCTGAATGGAAGCAATCACTCAAGAATCTACAAAAGCAAAAAGGTCCGCACACAAATTGTATTGTCACGTGTCCCACTTCCACACTGCATGTACTAATTCAATACTCTTCTTACGTTTTTTGCAATTGGCATGCAAGACATTCACATGCCAGATGATGCCACCATTTTGTTCTATAATGGAAATGACAGAGCAGTTGACTTCATGGAGAGCTGCAACCAATGGCAATTTCAAATTTGAAAGCTACACAGCATTTTTATCGGTTTTATCGGTTAACTTTCATTAACCGTTCTTTTCATTCTCTTTTGAAACATGACACTCATGATGTAGCTGTGAATATTTAATAGCTCCTACTAGCTATTAAATAGCTCCTACTCTAGTGTTGTTCCGCTACACAACATGGAATGTATCATCATTGGTAACACCTGTGTTTAGTGTTGGACTATTTCATGTCAATATGGCTGCAGAGGACGCAATGGCCTGTCTACTAAGTCATAGTGCATGCATAAACTTTCCTTACTGATGATATCTGGTTTCAGTATTTATTTATGATGTATTTTCTTTATTATTAAGGTTATTGTAGAGGTCAATTTGTATTGGGGGTGGGGCAGGGGTCGCAAGACATGGCCAAAGCATTTCCGGGCATCCCCAGCCAAATAAACGTTGAGAGAACCCCTGTACCAAGTCATTAAATGTCAGTTTACATTTTATGATGTTAACACTAAGGCTGATCACAACACAACTCCCAAAAACATTATCTGGGTCTGGACACCAATTTGCACAATGTCATTGTGAGGTTTTTCAGGTGAAGCAAGTCTCGTTTTAACCACCACCACCCAACTTAGTCATTCTGTCGTCACTCTCTGTGCCAATGACAACATGGTCTTGTTTCTCATGTAAAAGCCACAGTGGCTGATAAGTACAAAGGGGGGGACAAGAGCAAAGTTGTTTGGATAAACCCAGAAATAGAATGAACTACGCCTAGAGGCAAATCACTGGAGCAGGAATGCTGCCCAGAAACATTGTAATACCTAATATGCTTTCAAAAACATCATTCCAATTAAACTAGCTCAGGGGAATTCCACATTGAGGAATGCGTGTGTGTGTGTGTGTGTGTGTGTGTGTGTGTGTATGTGTGTGTGTGTGTGTGTGTGTGTGTGTGTGTGTGTGTGTGTGTGTGTGCGTGCGTGCGTGTGCGTGTGTGTGAAAACAGCTCTACCACACTGGGCAGGTATGTTCTGTATGCATTAGCCATAACTAACTGCTGTCTGGCACTCAGGAAGGCGAGACAAAAGCCAGGTAAACCTCAAACCCCATTCGTCAAACATACTTCTCACAGCACATAAATTCTAATCTAATCTAATCTTCTAACCTGATTAATCACCTAAACCCTTAAAGCGGTTTGAGTAATATAAATATTTCAGCTCGGTAACTGTTGGTTCTTGTTTGGAGCACACTGTCCGGTGGAGGTAGATTGATTACAGTAGAACTACACTCTGGTTTAATCAAATCAGCGCTAAGTGACAAGAGCCATATTGTGGACCACTACAGTACCACCAGCGCAGAGCCATATCAAACATCTAAACCACTTATATATACACTTCATTGGCCAGGGTCCCCCCAGGGGGTCTATCCTTTTCCCCAGACAGTGGGCCGGGACCAGGGGGGCAGTCAGACAGATATTTTGTGAAGCCACTAATCGGGATTTCCTGAAAGTTCATATAATGGCCTGTTGTGGCGCTGTCATTGGGCCCAAAAAACCCCCATAGAAGTCCATGTATTTGAGTCCAACTTCACCTAGACTGTATTACCTTAATAAACATGGTCATGAATACTTTCTGCTTCCAGTCACTAGTTTAAGGTCTCATTTCTAATGTCATAATATTCTTTTTGGAAAATGATGGTCCCATGTATTAAAAAAATGACCATAAAGTCGCGTATGTTCTGAGGGGGCGTGGCTACCGTACCGTTACAGTCTATGATCGGGATTCCCCACCCACTCGAGTCAAAATAAAAACCAACTAAGAAGAAGCCTCGTTGTCTGGGCCCAAACGGATCTAGAAAGATGGCGATTTACAATTCAAGGACTGACCGGCTTCATTTTACGTTCATGTTAGACCCGGGGAACGCTTTGTCCATATTTTTTACAGTCTATGGTCGGGGACCCATATGTGCGGGTCACGGAACACATTAGTATGGGTCACTTTATTTCTTGGTTTCCTACATTTAGTTTTTGATTATTTAAAAAACATTTTCAAAAAACATACCCAAAAGAGGAAAGGTTTTCAGGAATAAATAAAAAAAAGTTCAATGAATATTTTTAAAATAAAGATCTAAGAAATTAGAAAACAAAATGTTTAAGAAGTAATGGAAATAGATGGCGTTGTGAGCTTGTAGATCTGCTATTTTCACTAGTATTGGTCCCGGGCCGGGGTGACAATCAAATTTAGCTTTTGAGTCACGGGCTAAAAAAAGTTTTCAAACCACTACCGCGCTACAGGCGGTTCATGTGGTTAACCTCTCCTCCAAATAATATTTGCTGTATCTGATGACATATACTGTACCTAATGGGAACCATTAGGATGTGAAGGACATTCTGAAGGCCGTGTGCAGAGGATACTGGCACATAAAGAGACATTTCTGAAATTCACAGCAGACCAAGAAACATGTCAAACGATGTTCTGGAGAGGAAACCGAAGACAGCGATAGAACACATCATTCTAGCACTCAATAAACTCCTCCAAGAGGGCTTGCCAACTACTCTGTCAGTCGTTGGGGTTTTCTTTTTTTTCTCCTTCCTTTCTTTTAAGATAACAATCCATAACAGCCAGGCGGAAACACGACTTCTTCAGTCATGAGAGAAAAATAAGTTCTCCTCCATGTAACGACGAGAGACGGGTTGCTCAATTCCTTTTAAAAGGGGATACGGCAGTAAAACAAACGATGAATCAAGAGCCATTTCGACTCCTCTTCAAAAGGAAAGGGGGGGGGGGGGGGTGGAGGAAAGGGGGGGGGAAGCCTCAGAGAGTTCAAGAGGCTCCGTGGGATTCTTTTTTTTTTTGTGTGTGTTTTTTTTTTTTTTTGTGTTATTTTTCCTCCTCGAACAAAAGTGCTGGCAGGGAAAGCGGCGAAACTACATTTCGTACAGCTGGTCTGGCACCAGGCCCCGGGCCAAGAAAGGAAATGTACTATTAAATGTGACTTATTGGAAGGGAGAGAGCAGAGGAGGAGTAAAAGGAGAGAGAGAGAGACGGAGAGAGAGAGAGAGAGAGCACTATGACAGATGGTAATGAGAGGCAGAAATGATTTGTCACAAAGAAGGAGAAAAAAAACCGGGAGAGAGAGAAAAAATAACAATTCAATCTGACTAACCCTAAAAATAAACAGCAGGGGGACTCTATAGAACATCGACAGCAGCGGTTCACAAGCTTCTCTATGCCGGGGATAAAAATAAACAGGCGTTATTATTTGCAGAAGAGGGAATGGACAGAAAATAAGTAGAGAGGCCTTACAGATAGTCAGACAGACTTTACGGTGCCATTTCTATGAATTCTTGGCCACTTGTGTCCTACATAATTTGTCGTACGAGCAAAATGTACAAACTCAAAACGCATCGCAGGGCGTTATTGTGAGCATATATATATATATATATATATCATTTTTGTATTATTATTTTATAGTTTTGCCTAATGACATGCCCAAAATAGGGCATTTCAGGTTGAAAGTGGTCAAATTGAGTGGCCTGCAATAGCACGCCATGCGTCTGGTTTCTGCTGGAACCAGAAATTGCACATTCAAACACACACACACACCGTGTACAAACATCCAGCGCTTGCTGTCACTGATCAAAGGGCTTGTAAAGTGGCATATATACAATGGCATGCTGTTGGTTATCACTGGGATCTGTGGGAAAGCAAAGGGCTTCCTTGCCCTGGGTCAACTTTATGGAATGTCAATATGGTGGTGGTGGTGGTGGTGGTGGGGAGGTGGGGTCTCACGGAGTCAGATAATGAAAGAGTCCAGCCAGTGGAATCACTGGAGCCTCAAATAGATCTTAATGGACTGATTCTGTGGTTGCCTGGCTGACACACACACACACACACAAAACATTTAGTCCCAGGAAGTACCTCTGACAGACAGAACTATTTCCCTTATTATGCCCCATGAATATAAGAATTGTTGCCGACACTGCAGCCTATCAAGTGTTTTTTTTTTTATTCTCGCTAAGTGGGGGCGTTCTATTTAAGTCATATATAGCCTCTTTTCCCACTCTACCGTCTCATGTTCCACTAACATGTGAATTAAGCCAATAAATTGGAAGCTGCAGGGAGCTTGTGTCTTTCTTTTCATGTCCCTTAGTTTCTCTCCAAGTCTATAGTTAGAAGGATCAAATGCTTGTAACATTGTGAAAGATAAAGAGTAAATTCAAGGTGGGTGTGCGTGCGTGCGTGCGTGTGTGTGTGTGTGTTCATATAATATGTATGATTCATTGTTTATGTATGTATGTGTATGTATGCATGGATGACTCATGATACAGCAGTCATAATACTAGCAATTTCCTCAAAAGGGAAGGTTGAGCTTTGGCAGTCATGTCAATACAGTTAGGGAAATGCAGTTCATGCTTTGAACCAGCAGAGGGTGTGGGTTGCGTCGAGGAGAGCATTTCATTAAGGAGGGAGGGGTTACATTTTACGAGGTCAATAAATGCTTAACTTCCCCTCATGCCGATTTATCACTCTTGCTTTTGTTTAAGCAGCCGTTTTTCCACGTTGATAACACATGCAAGCATGTGGAATATCCAGGGGAAAATAGTCGACTAGGCAAAAGAGATAAGAGTACCTCATCATGCTAAATCTAATTAACCTAAAAAGAAAAAAAGATATGTCTCTGTGTATAAAGCATACGGAACAGTGGTCCTTTAAAAAAAATCACCTCCAGCTTCATATAATCAAAGCATATTAAACTGTCAACTAAAGCATGCCTGAACCATTCAAATCACAGATTGCACAAAAAGCAACCAAAAGAAAAAGAAAGGGGGGGAAAAAAAAGGCAACTTGGCAAAAACAGGGTGACTTTACCAGCAATGTGCTGCTGGTCTCATCCGAGTTTTAAGTTACAGGAACAAGCATGTTGGAATCCAAGAAATGCCTAAGTCACCAAATCAGTGGGGGAAAAGAAAGCCCCCATGAGCTGTTTCCATTTCAGCAGTTTGCCTGCCAGCCGTCGCTGAAATTAATTTTAGCTGGTTATTGTGATCACAAGAGTTGCTTCATGCGTAAAGAAGGAAAAGGGGAAGAAATTATTATTTAAAAAAAAAAGCTGGCAGTTTATAACGTGCGTTCCCGGCACCCAGAGGCTGTAGAACAATTGTACAATGTACTTTTATTGCCAAGTCTGTGAGTAAAAAAAGAGAGAACATAAACAATACAAAAGATGAAAATTAATCTATTTCACTATCAACTGTTTGAAGTGGCACTGGAGGACTGACAAAACAATAATAGCTGCTTAATTTAAAGGGAGAGAGAGAGAGAGAGAGAGGGGGGCAAGACGCCAACAGAGGGATAAACGGACATTGTTGCATGGTTCCTCGGCTCTGCACAGATTTGTGCCTCAAAGCCCCTCTTTTGTCTCAAAGCCAAACCACTCGAAGTGACCCCGATTCATGTGGTTGAAACGGGGGGGGCAGCGCAGGAATGTACGAAAAACGTAAGTTCTTTTGTCAAGTCTGGAAATACCAGATTTAAAATGACCTCTACCGTTTCCCCCCTGGGGGGTGGCTCTCATTAGCTGCCCCCCCCCCACCCCCCCCTTCCTCCCCACCTCCCCTGCCCACATTGCAGGTGTTATGCCAAGAGAAAGGGGCAGTGAGCGTTTAAAATAACTCCACTATTCAGCATGAACAAACATTCAGGTCTCTTTAGATTATGCTTACCCCCCCCCAAAAAAAAAAGCATTTCATGCTCCAAAAATAGCTGCTACATGTTCATTCTGGCTGCCCTATACAGTGAGACTCTCTCGTCTCTCGGAAAAATTGAGCATTCATTTAAGTTGCTGCAATGAGCAGATTATATGGATTCCTGCGGACTTGAATAGATGCAGTGGATTTTCCGAGCACGGGGGTTTTCTCAACGTTGTTGGCTAGTAGTGGGGGGGACCCCCGGAATTGCTTTGGCCATGTCTCGCGACCCCCCCCCCACCCCCAATACAAACTGACTGCAAAAATAACCTTAATAATAGAATACTGAAACCAGATATAATCATTAAGGAGTTTATGCATGTACTATGTGTACTATGTTAACTCTTAATTTCCATTTAACAGCCATTCAGTTGCAAAGATAATAATAATAATAATAATTTGGCGACCCCCCCCGAGGCGTCGCGACCAGGGGGCCAGTCAGACAGATATTTTGTGAAGCCACTGAGGAAATCGGGATTTCCTGAAAGTTCATATAATGGCCTGTTGTGGCGCTGGCCCAACTTCACCTAGACTGTATTACCTTAATAAACATGGTCATGAATACTTTCTGCTTCCAGTCACTAGTTTAAAGTCTCATTTCTAATGTCATAATATTCTTTTTGGAAAATTATGGTCCCATTTATAAAAAAAGAAAATACCATAAAGTCGCGTATGTTCTGAGGGGCGTGGCTACCGTTACAGTCTATGATCGAGATTCCCTTCCCACTCGAGTCAAAATAAAAACCAACGGAGAAGAAGGGGGGGGGGGGGGAAGTCCCGCCTCGTTGTCTGGGACAGCCAATGGCCAGCTGGGCCCAAACGGATCAAGAAAGATGGCGATTTACAATTCAGTCTATGGTCGCGACCCACGGGTTGAGAACCCCTGGCCCTAGCGCACGGCAACACTGTGGCTTGGCCACGTTTTCATTCAGTTCTGCACAAACATAAAACGCCCAACATTGTGATTTAAACGGTTATTTATGACATAATGGAGCACTTTAATACATTTTCAGGAATTTTAAATTTGAACCATAATTTTTATACTATGGCTATTCCAGAATAGCAGATATATACAAGCTTGTGCGAGCTTGTGGTTCTGTATTTTTTAAAACAAATCATGAAAATTGGCGCAAATCCTTGAGGTCCTTGACGTGAAAAAGTTTGAGCACCACTGATATGGCAATTCTTTGAGTGGTGCAACCACTCCAAGGAACAGCAATGTCCGTGTCCGCCTATGTGTTCAACTATGTATGTGTTACTGTTAATGAGCACGACTATGACTATTAGTACCAGTAGAGGCGCTGTTGTGCCAGAAAGAGAGATAGTGCTGTACTGTTGCCTGCTAATGAGAGAGAGAGAGAGAGAGAGAGAGAGAGATAGAGGAGGGGGGAGAGAGAGGGGAGTAAGGGAGTTGCACCACTCAGTTGACACGGGTGTGATTTCTTTCATAAAACTTTGACTTTAGGATTTAGAAGACATTTGGGCGAATCAGCCTCAGGTCCTCTGCAGGTTTTGACACACTGAAGCGACATTTAGCGTCCAAATGATTGGTGTAAACGATACCGTATGTTCCTCTCCCTCCTCAGGTCACTTCATTAGAAAAAGGAGCACTTCACACATTTCTCAACCTAATTTTCATATAAGTGGTCTTCATGAATGCTCATAAGATCACCGTTTGGGTCTACTCACTGTGTCTCAGACGAGAGCCGTGTGGACACTAGTGACATCGTTGTTTTAGGCAGGTTTTGTCGTTTCAAACTGAGGAACAATGGCTTCCATTTCAGCGTGCCAACTTTCCAGGAATACAAAGGCTGCCGTTTCCATCAGATTGGAATCCCCCCCCCCCCCCCCCCCGCCCCCATCAATGATGTAATTCTGTTTATAGCCCCCCAATGAGACACAGAGTGAGTATTGATAATCAGCTTTAGTGGGGGCCAATTATATGAAGATAATGTTGATAATGGGTGGAATGTTCCTTTAAGTTTTGAGTCACATTTTGTTCATTCACTGAACACTTGAATCCTGTCATCCACATTTTGGGTATGTCATTTTCCTTTTTTTTTGCACGTAGTAAGCTTGTAGATGGATTTTAAATAATTTTGTGTTTCATAATTGGCATTGCCCCCCCTCCTCTGAATACAAAAGCAGAGAGCAATATCAAGGTGATATTAGGTCTCCAGCAACAGCCAGTGAAATCCACTGATATCCCTCCCCTGCCTTTAGAACAAGAAACAATATTGATCTGAAAAACCAGTGTTAGAGCTAACGTCTTCAGACAGGGGCGCTGTTACAGTGGAGGCTATTATATATACCGGTGTTCTTTATGTTTGATGTATCTGCAATACAGCAAAAAGGGTATATGCACACAGTGGGGATGCTGACTGGTGCAATATACATCTAACAGAATAGAATTAGAAAACAATCTTCCCCCTCCCTTTCCTTCTCCTTTTTCCCCCCTCTGCAGGCTCCTTTAGCTACTATCCTTATAGCATTCTGGACGGGAACCCCTTTCGGCGTTAGCATCATGTTATGCTTTAGCTATTGAAAAATAGCAGATCTACAAGCTCATAGCGCGCCACCGAGTGGCGCGCTACGAGCTTGTATAGGTCTGCTATTTCTGAAAAAAATCGAAGAACGACTGACATGGAAACATAGCTTTTTCAGGAAAACTGTCAGGATGTAGGAGATTCTTTTTTAGAATCTGATCTCAGGTCAGAATGGGTTATAGAGCATGGTCACTGGGCTTCAGGTTTCCTAATGTGTGTGGACAGTGAAATATACGCGCTGTCTGGGGAGCGGCCTCAGTGTGGACACGGAGTTACTGATACCACGACGAGGGGCAAGAACAGCCAGCTGGATCAATGAAGCGACTAACGGACCTAAGATTGGAACTGGCACGAGTCTGTCCGTAAAGAAACAAACGTACGGTACGGCCACTGGTTCTCAAGGTGGGGGTCCTGGAGGGTGTTCCCATATGGGTCCCCCGGCACTTAACCCATTCTGACCCGAGATCAGATTCTAAAAAATGTCTTCTACATCCTGACAGTTTTCTGAAAAAGGTTGCTCTTCGATTTTTCAAAAAATTGCAGACCTACAAGCTCGTAGATCTGCTATTTTCAAAAGCTAAAGCATAACATAATGCGAACACCAAAAGGGGTTCCCGGCCAAAATGGGAGGGGTCCACGGCCAATTACTCGGGGGGGGGGGCATGGGGGGGTCCTTGACATGACCATATACAGTACTCGAGAGCCACTGCAGTATACGGTATCTCCGCCATCTTAACCGAAGCACATTTCATTTTAGACCCTGGCACACATCTAGTGCTTTGGTGATTAAATGCCCCCCCCCCCCACACACATCTCCCTCGCATTCTCTGTATCAATCCTTCGCATTCTCTCTACATCCCCTGCCCAAAAATCCTCAGAGTTTTTAAATAGCAAAAATTATTCTAAATTGCCTCTCTGTTGCCATGGATATAACAGCCCCCCCCCCCCCCCCCCCCCCCACCCCAGCCCCTTTTCCAAACCAACCTCCCTGCCAACCCACCTTCCCCCCCGTGCAATTACATTAGGATGCCAGGGCATGGCATGGTATTGAAAAACATGTAACCGGGCAGGGAACGAGGAGAGGATGGATGCATGGAGAAGTGCGATGTTTCTGTAACGGGAGATCGCGTAGGAAACCAGGGGGAGATTAAATATGTAGGGGCTGTTAAAAGGCGCTGACCTGTATAATGAAAGAAACAGCATGAAGTACCACGCAGGCAGGCAGGCAGGCATGCAGGGAGCGGAGAGACCGAACAAGAGAGAAGGAGAGAGGGAGCGACACACAGGGACAGAGAGAGAGAGAGAGAGAGAGAGAGAGAGAGAGAGAGAGAGAGGGCAGAAGACAGAAAGAGGGGGATGAAGCAGGAGAGAGAGAGAGAGAGAGAGACATAGCAC
>NW_027665646.1:0-2000 GCF_963924005.1 Protomyctophum bolini | reverse complement strand
TCTTAACCCATTTTGGTCGGGAATCCCTTTTGGTGTTCTAAGCATTATGTTATACTTTAGCTTTTGAAAAATAGCAGATCTACAATATCATAGCACGGCACCGAGTGGGGTGTCCCTGGAACATATTATTTTCAGATAGGGGTCGGCGGCCAATTGCATTATAATCCCCGCTAGTCATTTCAATAGAAGTTGCTCAGTGGCATTTTGAAGCACCCGGAAGACTGCCGGAAGTACAATTATAACTCGATGGCTCGAGCGAGCGGAAGTTTAGCCTAGCCTAGCCTCGGACCTCAAATTTGAGGTACGCACGTGACGTCATGAACGTCCGTCCACCTCCATGAAAAGTGCTGCAATTCCACATTTCGCCAGTAGGTAGTGGCAGCTTCAACGTTGCATAGTCTTACTGGGGGCTTGGGTCCAACCCCTTGTATTTCTGACGGATATATGGAGGGCTGAAAACTGGACTCACCTGGTCCACCAGCTCCCCCAGTGGTCGGCCCTCGTCAGTGAACTCCCTCTTGGTCCACGTGTAGCGATGTGTCGTCTTCAGCTGAGGAAGTGAAGAGACAAACACACGCGTTTTATAAATGCCTTTTTTTTCTCCCTCTTTTACATTTTGTCTTTTCTAATCCTAAAGCCTGAGTTGTACATACTTAGTTGCGAGTCAGTACTCAGTAGTGTTGCACATGGAAAATAGCCTAAAAGCTGATGCTAAATAACAGCAGTGTGGAGCTCCATGTATTACTTTATCTCTTACAAAAAAAAACCACTTGTGTGAAGTGGAAGGCACCCACTCTACGTCATAGTAAAAAGTCCATAGACTTGGCTCAGCCACATGACGCCACGGGGGGGCACCCAACAAACCCATGCGTTGGAAAGGCTAGCGTCCCTAATTGTTTTTAATAATAATCTTCAAGGTGCCATGTTTACCTTGGCCAGGAAGTGTTCGTTGGTGGTCTTGAAGTTCCGTAGCCAGGTGGAGGCCTCCATGGGCTGGTCAAAGCGTGACGTGTTGAAGGAGGACGCCAGCAGCTCCTTACAGTTCTTCACCCACAGGTGAGCTGCACAGACACAAGATGGACTCATACAGGTGAGCTGCACAGACACAAGATGGACTCGTGAACTGACAACTTACTCCCTTCTTCGTTACTTAACAGGGCTTCATATTGTTAGGGCCAATTCATTTAGACTACTGTTATGATTATTGATTTGATTTGAACAGGGTGGTGAAATAAATGTCTCTATTTTCTATATAATGCATTATGAATATAAGTATCGTGACCTACCTACTTAGGGCAAGTCATTAGGCAGAACATTTCAAAATGGTTCAAAAGTATAAAGGTGTGTGTGTGTGTGTACATAC
The DNA here is from genome assembly GCF_963924005.1 of Protomyctophum bolini. Lineage (NCBI taxonomy): Eukaryota > Metazoa > Chordata > Actinopteri > Myctophiformes > Myctophidae > Protomyctophum > Protomyctophum bolini. The sequence goes on along the minus strand of NW_027665646.1, from coordinate 637 downwards.
CATCAGGTATGTGTAGAACCAGCCATCCTTGTGAGGAACAGTAGTGGACAGTGTGACAAAGAGCCATGGTCTTTCCAGAGCCCTTCAGTCCATCTGATACAAACAACTGGGGTCAAGGGTCACACTCTGGGAGAGCAGGAAGGAAAGGCTCCACGAGGTGTGAAAATATCGGATTCAACCATTGGCTTTTTTTTTTTAGAAATTCAAAAAAGCCAAAATATTTCTAATGGTGGCGAAATATAACAGCCAAAAGAAAATAGATATCTTACTTTCGCCATTGATTAATGTTGCTTAATGAGGTTAACTTTGGCTCAATTATGTTGCTTAATGTGGTTTAATTCAACTTATTTTGGCTCAATGTTTCTTAATTTGGCTCAATGTTTCTTAATCTGGTTTAATGTGGTTCATGTTAATTATATGACATGGACATCACACTGCACATTAACTGGCAAAACAAAGGTAAAAAGAATCACTCGGGTAACAAGTCAGAAACAATACAATGTGAGAACAGTTGATTTGATTTCAACCGTCCCCTGTAAAACCCCTGTAATTTAACGATGAGTACCGTGGCTAAATGACCTAAAATTGACCTAAAACTCTGAATTAAAATGTGGGGGACATCTTATGTTATGTCCTC
>NW_027665647.1:0-46798 GCF_963924005.1 Protomyctophum bolini | reverse complement strand
ATAGTTTTCAAGTTACAGACTAAGCTAAGCAAAAGTGAACCAGGCCTTTTTACTGTGAAAATGGCACTTTGGGACTGTGAAAGTGACATTTTGGCCCTGTTGTCCCAAACTGCCCCAGCACTTCCCACATTGCTCAAAGTGGCTAGCTTTCATCCCAACACAGTTTATAGGGCCATACGGTACATAGTTTTCAAGTTACAGACTAAGCTAAGCAAAAGTGAACCAGGCCTTTTTACTGTGAAAATGGCACTTTGGGACTGTGAAAGTGACATTTTGGCCCTGTTGTCCCAAACTGCCCCAGCACTTCCCACATTGCTCAAAGTGGCTAGCTTTCATCCCAACACAGTTTATAGGGCCATACGGTACATAGTTTTCAAGTTACAGACTAAGCTAAGCAAAAGTGAACCAGGCCTTTTTACTGTGAAAATGGCACTTTGGGACTGTGAAAGTGACATTTTGGCCCTGTTGTCCCAAACTGCCCCAGCACTTCCCACATTGCTCAAAGTGGCTAGCTTTCATCCCAACACAGTTTATAGGGCCATACGGTACATAGTTTTCAAGTTACAGACTAAGCTAAGCAAAAGTGAACCAGGCCTTTTTACTGTGAAAATGGCACTTTGGGACTGTGAAAGTGACATTTTGGCCCTGTTGTCCCAAACTGCCCCAGCACTTCCCACATTGCTCAAAGTGGCTAGCTTTCATCCCAACACAGTTTATAGGGCCATACGGTACATAGTTTTCAAGTTACAGACTAAGCTAAGCAAAAGTGAACCAGGCCTTTTTACTGTGAAAATGGCACTTTGGGACTGTGAAAGTGACATTTTGGCCCTGTTCGTTCCCTGTTGTCCCAAACTGCCCCAGCTCTTGCCACAATGCTCAAAGTGGCTAGCTTTCATCCCAACACAGTTTATAGGGCCATACGGTACATAGTTTTCAAGTTACAGACTAAGCTAAGCAAAAGTGAACCAGGCCTTTTTACTGTGAAAATGGCACTTTGGGACTGTGAAAGTGACATTTTGGCCCTGTTGTCCCAAACTGCCCCAGCACTTCCCACACTGCTCAAAGTGGCTAGCTTTCATCCCAACACAGTTTATAGGGCCATACGGTACATAGTTTTCAAGTTACAGACTAAGCTAAGCAAAAGTGAACCAGGCCTTTTTACTGTGAAAATGGCACTTTGGGACTGTGAAAGTGACATTTTGGCCCTGTTGTCCCAAACTGCCCCAGCACTTCCCACATTGCTCAAAGTGGCTAGCTTTCATCCCAACACAGTTTATAGGGCCATACGGTACATAGTTTTCAAGTTACAGACTAAGCTAAGCAAAAGTGAACCAGGCCTTTTTACTGTGAAAATGGCACTTTGGGACTGTGAAAGTGACATTTTGGCCCTGTTGTCCCAAACTGCCCAGCACTTCCCACATTGCTCAAAGTGGCTAGCTTTCATCCCAACACAGTTTATAGGGCCATACGGTACATAGTTTTCAAGTTACAGACTAAGCTAAGCAAAAGTGAACCAGGCCTTTTTACTGTGAAAATGGCACTTTGGGACTGTGAAAGTGACATTTTGGCCCTGTTGTCCCAAACTGCCCCAGCACTTCCCACATTGCTCAAAGTGGCTAGCTTTCATCCCAACACAGTTTATAGGGCCATACGGTACATAGTTTTCAAGTTACAGACTAAGCTAAGCAAAAGTGAACCAGGCCTTTTTACTGTGAAAATGGCACTTTGGGACTGTGAAAGTGACATTTTGGCCCTGTTGTCCCAAACTGCCCCAGCACTTCCCACATTGCTCAAAGTGGCTAGCTTTCATCCCAACACAGTTTATAGGGCCATACGGTACATAGTTTTCAAGTTACAGACTAAGCTAAGCAAAAGTGAACCAGGCCTTTTTACTGTGAAAATGGCACTTTGGGACTGTGAAAGTGACATTTTGGCCCTGTTCGTTCCCTGTTGTCCCAAACTGCCCCAGCTCTTGCCACAATGCTCAAAGTGGCTAGCTTTCATCCCAACACAGTTTATAGGGCCATACGGTACATAGTTTTCAAGTTACAGACTAAGCTAAGCAAAAGTGAACCAGGCCTTTTTACTGTGAAAATGGCACTTTGGGACTGTGAAAGTGACATTTTGGCCCTGTTGTCCCAAACTGCCCCAGCACTTCCCACATTGCTCAAAGTGGCTAGCTTTCATCCCAACACAGTTTATAGGGCCATACGGTACATAGTTTTCAAGTTACAGACTAAGCTAAGCAAAAGTGAACCAGGCCTTTTTACTGTGAAAATGGCACTTTGGGACTGTGAAAGTGACATTTTGGCCCTGTTGTCCCAAACTGCCCCAGCACTTCCCACATTGCTCAAAGTGGCTAGCTTTCATCCCAACACAGTTTATAGGGCCATACGGTACATAGTTTTCAAGTTACAGACTAAGCTAAGCAAAATGAATCTTTTTTTTTTTACTGTGAAAACGGCACTTTGGGACTGTGAAAGTGACATTTTGGCCCTGTTGTCCCAAACTGCCCCAGCACTTCCCACATTGCTCAAAGTGGCTAGCTTTCATCCCAACACAGTTTATAGGGCCATACGGTACATAGTTTTCAAGTTACAGACTAAGCTAAGCAAAAGTGAACCAGGCCTTTTTACTGTGAAAATGGCACTTTGGGACTGTGAAAGTGACATTTTGGCCCTGTTGTCCCAAACTGCCCCAGCACTTCCCACATTGCTCAAAGTGGCTAGCTTTCATCCCAACACAGTTTATAGGGCCATACGGTACATAGTTTTCAAGTTACAGACTAAGCTAAGCAAAAGTGAACCAGGCCTTTTTACTGTGAAAATGGCACTTTGGGACTGTGAAAGTGACATTTTGGCCCTGTTGTCCCAAACTGCCCCAGCACTTCCCACATTGCTCAAAGTGGCTAGCTTTCATCCCAACACAGTTTATAGGGCCATACGGTACATAGTTTTCAAGTTACAGACTAAGCTAAGCAAAAGTGAACCAGGCCTTTTTACTGTGAAAATGGCACTTTGGGACTGTGAAAGTGACATTTTGGCCCTGTTGTCCCAAACTGCCCCAGCACTTCCCACATTGCTCAAAGTGGCTAGCTTTCATCCCAACACAGTTTATAGGGCCATACGGTACATAGTTTTCAAGTTACAGACTAAGCTAAGCAAAAGTGAACCAGGCCTTTTTACTGTGAAAATGGCACTTTGGGACTGTGAAAGTGACATTTTGGCCCTGTTCGTTCCCTGTTGTCCCAAACTGCCCCAGCTCTTGCCACAATGCTCAAAGTGGCTAGCTTTCATCCCAACACAGTTTATAGGGCCATACGGTACATAGTTTTCAAGTTACAGACTAAGCTAAGCAAAAGTGAACCAGGCCTTTTTACTGTGAAAATGGCACTTTGGGACTGTGAAAGTGACATTTTGGCCCTGTTGTCCCAAACTGCCCCAGCACTTCCCACATTGCTCAAAGTGGCTAGCTTTCATCCCAACACAGTTTATAGGGCCATACGGTACATAGTTTTCAAGTTACAGACTAAGCTAAGCAAAAGTGAACCAGGCCTTTTTACTGTGAAAATGGCACTTTGGGACTGTGAAAGTGACATTTTGGCCCTGTTGTCCCAAACTGCCCAGCACTTCCCACATTGCTCAAAGTGGCTAGCTTTCATCCCAACACAGTTTATAGGGCCATACGGTACATAGTTTTCAAGTTACAGACAAAGCTAAGCAAAATGAATCTTTTTTTTTTACTGTGAAAACGGCACTTTGGGACTGTGAAAGTGACATTTTGGCCCTGTTGTCCCAAACTGCCCCAGCACTTCCCACATTGCTCAAAGTGGCTAGCTTTCATCCCAACACAGTTTATAGGGCCATACGGTACATAGTTTTCAAGTTACAGACTAAGCTAAGCAAAAGTGAACCAGGCCTTTTTACTGTGAAAATGGCACTTTGGGACTGTGAAAGTGACATTTTGGCCCTGTTGTCCCAAACTGCCCCAGCACTTCCCACATTGCTCAAAGTGGCTAGCTTTCATCCCAACACAGTTTATAGGGCCATACGGTACATAGTTTTCAAGTTACAGACTAAGCTAAGCAAAAGTGAACCAGGCCTTTTTACTGTGAAAATGGCACTTTGGGACTGTGAAAGTGACATTTTGGCCCTGTTCGTTCCCTGTTGTCCCAAACTGCCCCAGCTCTTGCCACAATGCTCAAAGTGGCTAGCTTTCATCCCAACACAGTTTATAGGGCCATACGGTACATAGTTTTCAAGTTACAGACTAAGCTAAGCAAAAGTGAACCAGGCCTTTTTACTGTGAAAATGGCACTTTGGGACTGTGAAAGTGACATTTTGGCCCTGTTGTCCCAAACTGCCCCAGCACTTCCCACATTGCTCAAAGTGGCTAGCTTTCATCCCAACACAGTTTATAGGGCCATACGGTACATAGTTTTCAAGTTACAGACTAAGCTAAGCAAAAGTGAACCAGGCCTTTTTACTGTGAAAATGGCACTTTGGGACTGTGAAAGTGACATTTTGGCCCTGTTGTCCCAAACTGCCCCAGCACTTCCCACATTGCTCAAAGTGGCTAGCTTTCATCCCAACACAGTTTATAGGGCCATACGGTACATAGTTTTCAAGTTACAGACAAAGCTAAGCAAAATTAATCTTTTTTTTTTTACTGTGAAAACGGCACTTTGGGACTGTGAAATGGACATTTTGGCCCTGTTGTCCCAAACTGCCCCAGCACTTCCCACATTGCTCAAAGTGGCTAGCTTTCATCCCAACACAGTTTATAGGGCCATACGGTACATAGTTTTCAAGTTACAGACTAAGCTAAGCAAAAGTGAACCAGGCCTTTTTACTGTGAAAATGGCACTTTGGGACTGTGAAAGTGACATTTTGGCCCTGTTGTCCCAAACTGCCCCAGCACTTCCCACATTGCTCAAAGTGGCTAGCTTTCATCCCAACACAGTTTATAGGGCCATACGGTACATAGTTTTCAAGTTACAGACTAAGCTAAGCAAAAGTGAACCAGGCCTTTTTACTGTGAAAATGGCACTTTGGGACTGTGAAAGTGACATTTTGGCCCTGTTCGTTCCCTGTTGTCCCAAACTGCCCCAGCTCTTGCCACAATGCTCAAAGTGGCTAGCTTTCATCCCAACACAGTTTATAGGGCCATACGGTACATAGTTTTCAAGTTACAGACTAAGCTAAGCAAAAGTGAACCAGGCCTTTTTACTGTGAAAATGGCACTTTGGGACTGTGAAAGTGACATTTTGGCCCTGTTGTCCCAAACTGCCCCAGCACTTCCCACATTGCTCAAAGTGGCTAGCTTTCATCCCAACACAGTTTATAGGGCCATACGGTACATAGTTTTCAAGTTACAGACTAAGCTAAGCAAAAGTGAACCAGGCCTTTTTACTGTGAAAATGGCACTTTGGGACTGTGAAAGTGACATTTTGGCCCTGTTGTCCCAAACTGCCCCAGCACTTCCCACATTGCTCAAAGTGGCTAGCTTTCATCCCAACACAGTTTATAGGGCCATACGGTACATAGTTTTCAAGTTACAGACAAAGCTAAGCAAAATTAATCTTTTTTTTTTTACTGTGAAAACGGCACTTTGGGACTGTGAAATGGACATTTTGGCCCTGTTGTCCCAAACTGCCCCAGCACTTCCCACATTGCTCAAAGTGGCTAGCTTTCATCCCAACACAGTTTATAGGGCCATACGGTACATAGTTTTCAAGTTACAGACTAAGCTAAGCAAAATGAATCTGTTTTTTTTTACTGTGAAAATGGCACTTTGGGACTGTGAAAGTGACATTTTGGCCCTGTTGTCCCAAACTGCCCCAGCACTTCCCACATTGCTCAAAGTGGCTAGCTTTCATCCCAACACAGTTTATAGGGCCATACGGTACATAGTTTTCAAGTTACAGACTAAGCTAAGCAAAAGTGAACCAGGCCTTTTTACTGTGAAAATGGCACTTTGGGACTGTGAAAGTGACATTTTGGCCCTGTTGTCCCAAACTGCCCCAGCACTTCCCACATTGCTCAAAGTGGCTAGCTTTCATCCCAACACAGTTTATAGGGCCATACGGTACATAGTTTTCAAGTTACAGACTAAGCTAAGCAAAATGAATCTGTTTTTTTTTTACTGTGAAAATGGCACTTTGGGACTGTGAAAGTGACATTTTGGCCCTGTTGTCCCAAACTGCCCCAGCACTTCCCACATTGCTCAAAGTGGCTAGCTTTCATCCCAACACAGTTTATAGGGCCATACGGTACATAGTTTTCAAGTTACAGACTAAGCTAAGCAAAAGTGAACCAGGCCTTTTTACTGTGAAAATGGCACTTTGGGACTGTGAAAGTGACATTTTGGCCCTGTTGTCCCAAACTGCCCCAGCACTTCCCACATTGCTCAAAGTGGCTAGCTTTCATCCCAACACAGTTTATAGGGCCATACGGTACATAGTTTTCAAGTTACAGACTAAGCTAAGCAAAAGTGAACCAGGCCTTTTTACTGTGAAAATGGCACTTTGGGACTGTGAAAGTGACATTTTGGCCCTGTTGTCCCAAACTGCCCCAGCACTTCCCACATTGCTCAAAGTGGCTAGCTTTCATCCCAACACAGTTTATAGGGCCATACGGTACATAGTTTTCAAGTTACAGACTAAGCTAAGCAAAAGTGAACCAGGCCTTTTTACTGTGAAAATGGCACTTTGGGACTGTGAAAGTGACATTTTGGCCCTGTTGTCCCAAACTGCCCCAGCACTTCCCACATTGCTCAAAGTGGCTAGCTTTCATCCCAACACAGTTTATAGGGCCATACGGTACATAGTTTTCAAGTTACAGACTAAGCTAAGCAAAATGAATCTGTTTTTTTTTACTGTGAAAATGGCACTTTGGGACTGTGAAAGTGACATTTTGGCCCTGTTGTCCCAAACTGCCCCAGCACTTCCCACATTGCTCAAAGTGGCTAGCTTTCATCCCAACACAGTTTATAGGGCCATACGGTACATAGTTTTCAAGTTACAGACTAAGCTAAGCAAAAGTGAACCAGGCCTTTTTACTGTGAAAATGGCACTTTGGGACTGTGAAAGTGACATTTTGGCCCTGTTGTCCCAAACTGCCCCAGCACTTCCCACATTGCTCAAAGTGGCTAGCTTTCATCCCAACACAGTTTATAGGGCCATACGGTACATAGTTTTCAAGTTACAGACTAAGCTAAGCAAAAGTGAACCAGGCCTTTTTACTGTGAAAATGGCACTTTGGGACTGTGAAAGTGACATTTTGGCCCTGTTGTCCCAAACTGCCCCAGCACTTCCCACATTGCTCAAAGTGGCTAGCTTTCATCCCAACACAGTTTATAGGGCCATACGGTACATAGTTTTCAAGTTACAGACTAAGCTAAGCAAAAGTGAACCAGGCCTTTTTACTGTGAAAATGGCACTTTGGGACTGTGAAAGTGACATTTTGGCCCTGTTGTCCCAAACTGCCCCAGCACTTCCCACATTGCTCAAAGTGGCTAGCTTTCATCCCAACACAGTTTATAGGGCCATACGGTACATAGTTTTCAAGTTACAGACAAAGCTAAGCAAAATGAATCTTTTTTTTTTTACTGTGAAAACGGCACTTTGGGACTGTGAAAGTGACATTTTGGCCCTGTTGTCCCAAACTGCCCCAGCACTTCCCACATTGCTCAAAGTGGCTAGCTTTCATCCCAACACAGTTTATAGGGCCATACGGTACATAGTTTTCAAGTTACAGACTAAGCTAAGCAAAATTAATCTGTTTTTTTTTACTGTGAAAATGGCACTTTGGGACTGTGAAAGTGACATTTTGGCCCTGTTGTCCCAAACTGCCCCAGCACTTCCCACATTGCTCAAAGTTGCTAGCTTTCATCCCAACACAGTTTATAGGGCCATACGGTACATAGTTTTCAAGTTACAGACTAAGCTAAGCAAAAGTGAACCAGGCCTTTTTACTGTGAAAATGGCACTTTGGGACTGTGAAAGTGACATTTTGGCCCTGTTGTCCCAAACTGCCCCAGCACTTCCCACATTGCTCAAAGTGGCTAGCTTTCATCCCAACACAGTTTATAGGGCCTTACGGTACATAGTTTTCAAGTTACAGACTAAGCTAAGCAAAAGTGAACCAGGCCTTTTTACTGTGAAAATGGCACTTTGGGACTGTGAAAGTGACATTTTGGCCCTGTTGTCCCAAACTGCCCCAGCACTTCCCACATTGCTCAAAGTGGCTAGCTTTCATCCCAACACAGTTTATAGGGCCATACGGTACATAGTTTTCAAGTTACAGACTAAGCTAAGCAAAAGTGAACCAGGCCTTTTTACTGTGAAAATGGCACTTTGGGACTGTGAAAGTGACATTTTGGCCCTGTTGTCCCAAACTGCCCCAGCACTTCCCACATTGCTCAAAGTGGCTAGCTTTCATCCCAACACAGTTTATAGGGCCATACGGTACATAGTTTTCAAGTTACAGACTAAGCTAAGCAAAAGTGAACCAGGCCTTTTTACTGTGAAAATGGCACTTTGGGACTGTGAAAGTGACATTTTGGCCCTGTTCGTTCCCTGTTGTCCCAAACTGCCCCAGCTCTTGCCACAATGCTCAAAGTGGCTAGCTTTCATCCCAACACAGTTTATAGGGCCATACGGTACATAGTTTTCAAGTTACAGACTAAGCTAAGCAAAAGTGAACCAGGCCTTTTTACTGTGAAAATGGCACTTTGGGACTGTGAAAGTGACATTTTGGCCCTGTTGTCCCAAACTGCCCCAGCACTTCCCACATTGCTCAAAGTGGCTAGCTTTCATCCCAACACAGTTTATAGGGCCATACGGTACATAGTTTTCAAGTTACAGACTAAGCTAAGCAAAAGTGAACCAGGCCTTTTTACTGTGAAAATGGCACTTTGGGACTGTGAAAGTGACATTTTGGCCCTGTTGTCCCAAACTGCCCCAGCACTTCCCACATTGCTCAAAGTGGCTAGCTTTCATCCCAACACAGTTTATAGGGCCATACGGTACATAGTTTTCAAGTTACAGACAAAGCTAAGCAAAATGAATCTTTTTTTTTTTACTGTGAAAACGGCACTTTGGGACTGTGAAAGTGACATTTTGGCCCTGTTGTCCCAAACTGCCCCAGCACTTCCCACATTGCTCAAAGTGGCTAGCTTTCATCCCAACACAGTTTATAGGGCCATACGGTACATAGTTTTCAAGTTACAGACTAAGCTAAGCAAAATGAATCTGTTTTTTTTTACTGTGAAAATGGCACTTTGGGACTGTGAAAGTGACATTTTGGCCCTGTTGTCCCAAACTGCCCCAGCACTTCCCACATTGCTCAAAGTGGCTAGCTTTCATCCCAACACAGTTTATAGGGCCATACGGTACATAGTTTTCAAGTTACAGACTAAGCTAAGCAAAAGTGAACCAGGCCTTTTTACTGTGAAAATGGCACTTTGGGACTGTGAAAGTGACATTTTGGCCCTGTTGTCCCAAACTGCCCCAGCACTTCCCACATTGCTCAAAGTGGCTAGCTTTCATCCCAACACAGTTTATAGGGCCATACGGTACATAGTTTTCAAGTTACAGACTAAGCTAAGCAAAATGAATCTGTTTTTTTTTTACTGTGAAAATGGCACTTTGGGACTGTGAAAGTGACATTTTGGCCCTGTTGTCCCAAACTGCCCCAGCACTTCCCACATTGCTCAAAGTGGCTAGCTTTCATCCCAACACAGTTTATAGGGCCATACGGTACATAGTTTTCAAGTTACAGACTAAGCTAAGCAAAAGTGAACCAGGCCTTTTTACTGTGAAAATGGCACTTTGGGACTGTGAAAGTGACATTTTGGCCCTGTTGTCCCAAACTGCCCCAGCACTTCCCACATTGCTCAAAGTGGCTAGCTTTCATCCCAACACAGTTTATAGGGCCATACGGTACATAGTTTTCAAGTTACAGACTAAGCTAAGCAAAAGTGAACCAGGCCTTTTTACTGTGAAAATGGCACTTTGGGACTGTGAAAGTGACATTTTGGCCCTGTTGTCCCAAACTGCCCCAGCACTTCCCACATTGCTCAAAGTGGCTAGCTTTCATCCCAACACAGTTTATAGGGCCATACGGTACATAGTTTTCAAGTTACAGACTAAGCTAAGCAAAAGTGAACCAGGCCTTTTTACTGTGAAAATGGCACTTTGGGACTGTGAAAGTGACATTTTGGCCCTGTTCGTTCCCTGTTGTCCCAAACTGCCCCAGCTCTTGCCACAATGCTCAAAGTGGCTAGCTTTCATCCCAACACAGTTTATAGGGCCATACGGTACATAGTTTTCAAGTTACAGACTAAGCTAAGCAAAAGTGAACCAGGCCTTTTTACTGTGAAAATGGCACTTTGGGACTGTGAAAGTGACATTTTGGCCCTGTTGTCCCAAACTGCCCCAGCACTTCCCACATTGCTCAAAGTGGCTAGCTTTCATCCCAACACAGTTTATACGGCCATACGGTACATAGTTTTCAAGTTACAGACTAAGCTAAGCAAAAGTGAACCAGGCCTTTTTACTGTGAAAATGGCACTTTGGGACTGTGAAAGTGACATTTTGGCCCTGTTGTCCCAAACTGCCCCAGCACTTCCCACATTGCTCAAAGTGGCTAGCTTTCATCCCAACACAGTTTATAGGGCCATACGGTACATAGTTTTCAAGTTACAGACAAAGCTAAGCAAAATGAATCTTTTTTTTTTTTACTGTGAAAACGGCACTTTGGGACTGTGAAAGTGACATTTTGGCCCTGTTGTCCCAAACTGCCCCAGCACTTCCCACATTGCTCAAAGTGGCTAGCTTTCATCCCAACACAGTTTATAGGGCCATACGGTACATAGTTTTCAAGTTACAGACTAAGCTAAGCAAAATGAATCTGTTTTTTTTTACTGTGAAAATGGCACTTTGGGACTGTGAAAGTGACATTTTGGCCCTGTTGTCCCAAACTGCCCCAGCACTTCCCACATTGCTCAAAGTGGCTAGCTTTCATCCCAACACAGTTTATAGGGCCATACGGTGCATAGTTTTCAAGTTACAGACTAAGCTAAGCAAAAGTGAACCAGGCCTTTTTACTGTGAAAATGGCACTTTGGGACTGTGAAAGTGACATTTTGGCCCTGTTGTCCCAAACTGCCCCAGCACTTCCCACATTGCTCAAAGTGGCTAGCTTTCATCCCAACACAGTTTATAGGGCCATACGGTACATAGTTTTCAAGTTACAGACTAAGCTAAGCAAAATGAATCTGTTTTTTTTTTACTGTGAAAATGGCACTTTGGGACTGTGAAAGTGACATTTTGGCCCTGTTGTCCCAAACTGCCCCAGCACTTCCCACATTGCTCAAAGTGGCTAGCTTTCATCCCAACACAGTTTATAGGGCCATACGGTACATAGTTTTCAAGTTACAGACTAAGCTAAGCAAAAGTGAACCAGGCCTTTTTACTGTGAAAATGGCACTTTGGGACTGTGAAAGTGACATTTTGGCCCTGTTGTCCCAAACTGCCCCAGCACTTCCCACATTGCTCAAAGTGGCTAGCTTTCATCCCAACACAGTTTATAGGGCCATACGGTACATAGTTTTCAAGTTACAGACTAAGCTAAGCAAAAGTGAACCAGGCCTTTTTACTGTGAAAATGGCACTTTGGGACTGTGAAAGTGACATTTTGGCCCTGTTGTCCCAAACTGCCCCAGCACTTCCCACATTGCTCAAAGTGGCTAGCTTTCATCCCAACACAGTTTATAGGGCCATACGGTACATAGTTTTCAAGTTACAGACTAAGCTAAGCAAAATGAATCTTTTTTTTTTTACTGTGAAAACGGCACTTTGGGACTGTGAAAGTGACATTTTGGCCCTGTTGTCCCAAACTGCCCCAGCACTTCCCACATTGCTCAAAGTGGCTAGCTTTCATCCCAACACAGTTTATAGGGCCATACGGTACATAGTTTTCAAGTTACAGACTAAGCTAAGCAAAAGTGAACCAGGCCTTTTTACTGTGAAAATGGCACTTTGGGACTGTGAAAGTGACATTTTGGCCCTGTTGTCCCAAACTGCCCCAGCACTTCCCACATTGCTCAAAGTGGCTAGCTTTCATCCCAACACAGTTTATAGGGCCATACGGTACATAGTTTTCAAGTTACAGACTAAGCTAAGCAAAAGTGAACCAGGCCTTTTTACTGTGAAAATGGCACTTTGGGACTGTGAAAGTGACATTTTGGCCCTGTTGTCCCAAACTGCCCCAGCACCTCCCACATTGCTCAAAGTGGCTAGCTTTCATCCCAACACAGTTTATAGGGCCATACGGTACATAGTTTTCAAGTTACAGACTAAGCTAAGCAAAAGTGAACCAGGCCTTTTTACTGTGAAAATGGCACTTTGGGACTGTGAAAGTGACATTTTGGCCCTGTTCGTTCCCTGTTGTCCCAAACTGCCCCAGCTCTTGCCACAATGCTCAAAGTGGCTAGCTTTCATCCCAACACAGTTTATAGGGCCATACGGTACATAGTTTTCAAGTTACAGACTAAGCTAAGCAAAAGTGAACCAGGCCTTTTTACTGTGAAAATGGCACTTTGGGACTGTGAAAGTGACATTTTGGCCCTGTTGTCCCAAACTGCCCCAGCACTTCCCACACTGCTCAAAGTGGCTAGCTTTCATCCCAACACAGTTTATAGGGCCATACGGTACATAGTTTTCAAGTTACAGACTAAGCTAAGCAAAAGTGAACCAGGCCTTTTTACTGTGAAAATGGCACTTTGGGACTGTGAAAGTGACATTTTGGCCCTGTTGTCCCAAACTGCCCCAGCACTTCCCACATTGCTCAAAGTGGCTAGCTTTCATCCCAACACAGTTTATAGGGCCATACGGTACATAGTTTTCAAGTTACAGACTAAGCTAAGCAAAATGAATCTTTTTTTTTTTACTGTGAAAACGGCACTTTGGGACTGTGAAAGTGACATTTTGGCCCTGTTGTCCCAAACTGCCCCAGCACTTCCCACATTGCTCAAAGTGGCTAGCTTTCATCCCAACACAGTTTATAGGGCCATACGGTACATAGTTTTCAAGTTACAGACTAAGCTAAGCAAAAGTGAACCAGGCCTTTTTACTGTGAAAATGGCACTTTGGGACTGTGAAAGTGACATTTTGGCCCTGTTGTCCCAAACTGCCCCAGCACTTCCCACATTGCTCAAAGTGGCTAGCTTTCATCCCAACACAGTTTATAGGGCCATACGGTACATAGTTTTCAAGTTACAGACTAAGCTAAGCAAAAGTGAACCAGGCCTTTTTACTGTGAAAATGGCACTTTGGGACTGTGAAAGTGACATTTTGGCCCTGTTGTCCCAAACTGCCCCAGCACCTCCCACATTGCTCAAAGTGGCTAGCTTTCATCCCAACACAGTTTATAGGGCCATACGGTACATAGTTTTCAAGTTACAGACTAAGCTAAGCAAAAGTGAACCAGGCCTTTTTACTGTGAAAATGGCACTTTGGGACTGTGAAAGTGACATTTTGGCCCTGTTCGTTCCCTGTTGTCCCAAACTGCCCCAGCTCTTGCCACAATGCTCAAAGTGGCTAGCTTTCATCCCAACACAGTTTATAGGGCCATACGGTACATAGTTTTCAAGTTACAGACTAAGCTAAGCAAAAGTGAACCAGGCCTTTTTACTGTGAAAATGGCACTTTGGGACTGTGAAAGTGACATTTTGGCCCTGTTGTCCCAAACTGCCCCAGCACTTCCCACACTGCTCAAAGTGGCTAGCTTTCATCCCAACACAGTTTATAGGGCCATACGGTACATAGTTTTCAAGTTACAGACTAAGCTAAGCAAAAGTGAACCAGGCCTTTTTACTGTGAAAATGGCACTTTGGGACTGTGAAAGTGACATTTTGGCCCTGTTCGTTCCCTGTTGTCCCAAACTGCCCCAGCTCTTGCCACAATGCTCAAAGTGGCTAGCTTTCATCCCAACACAGTTTATAGGGCCATACGGTACATAGTTTTCAAGTTACAGACTAAGCTAAGCAAAAGTGAACCAGGCCTTTTTACTGTGAAAATGGCACTTTGGGACTGTGAAAGTGACATTTTGGCCCTGTTGTCCCAAACTGCCCCAGCACTTCCCACACTGCTCAAAGTGGCTAGCTTTCATCCCAACACAGTTTATAGGGCCATACGGTACATAGTTTTCAAGTTACAGACTAAGCTAAGCAAAAGTGAACCAGGCCTTTTTACTGTGAAAATGGCACTTTGGGACTGTGAAAGTGACATGTTGGCCCTGTTGTCCCAAACTGCCCCAGCACTTCCCACATTGCTCAAAGTGGCTAGCTTTCATCCCAACACAGTTTATAGGGCCATACGGTACATAGTTTTCAAGTTACAGACTAAGCTAAGCAAAAGTGAACCAGGCCTTTTTACTGTGAAAATGGCACTTTGGGACTGTGAAAGTGACATTTTGGCCCTGTTGTCCCAAACTGCCCCAGCACTTCCCACATTGCTCAAAGTGGCTAGCTTTCATCCCAACACAGTTTATAGGGCCATACGGTACATAGTTTTCAAGTTACAGACTAAGCTAAGCAAAATGAATCTTTTTTTTTTTACTGTGAAAACGGCACTTTGGGACTGTGAAAGTGACATTTTGGCCCTGTTGTCCCAAACTGCCCCAGCACTTCCCACATTGCTCAAAGTGGCTAGCTTTCATCCCAACACAGTTTATAGGGCCATACGGTACATAGTTTTCAAGTTACAGACTAAGCTAAGCAAAAGTGAACCAGGCCTTTTTACTGTGAAAATGGCACTTTGGGACTGTGAAAGTGACATTTTGGCCCTGTTGTCCCAAACTGCCCCAGCACTTCCCACATTGCTCAAAGTGGCTAGCTTTCATCCCAACACAGTTTATAGGGCCATACGGTACATAGTTTTCAAGTTACAGACTAAGCTAAGCAAAAGTGAACCAGGCCTTTTTACTGTGAAAATGGCACTTTGGGACTGTGAAAGTGACATTTTGGCCCTGTTGTCCCAAACTGCCCCAGCACTTCCCACATTGCTCAAAGTGGCTAGCTTTCATCCCAACACAGTTTATAGGGCCATACGGTACATAGTTTTCAAGTTACAGACTAAGCTAAGCAAAAGTGAACCAGGCCTTTTTACTGTGAAAATGGCACTTTGGGACTGTGAAAGTGACATTTTGGCCCTGTTGTCCCAAACTGCCCCAGCACTTCCCACATTGCTCAAAGTGGCTAGCTTTCATCCCAACACAGTTTATAGGGCCATACGGTACATAGTTTTCAAGTTACAGACTAAGCTAAGCAAAAGTGAACCAGGCCTTTTTACTGTGAAAATGGCACTTTGGGACTGTGAAAGTGACATTTTGGCCCTGTTGTCCCAAACTGCCCCAGCACTTCCCACATTGCTCAAAGTGGCTAGCTTTCATCCCAACACAGTTTATAGGGCCATACGGTACATAGTTTTCAAGTTACAGACTAAGCTAAGCAAAATGAATCTTTTTTTTTTTACTGTGAAAACGGCACTTTGGGACTGTGAAAGTGACATTTTGGCCCTGTTGTCCCAAACTGCCCCAGCACTTCCCACATTGCTCAAAGTGGCTAGCTTTCATCCCAACACAGTTTATAGGGCCATACGGTACATAGTTTTCAAGTTACAGACTAAGCTAAGCAAAAGTGAACCAGGCCTTTTTACTGTGAAAATGGCACTTTGGGACTGTGAAAGTGACATTTTGGCCCTGTTGTCCCAAACTGCCCCAGCACTTCCCACATTGCTCAAAGTGGCTAGCTTTCATCCCAACACAGTTTATAGGGCCATACGGTACATAGTTTTCAAGTTACAGACTAAGCTAAGCAAAAGTGAACCAGGCCTTTTTACTGTGAAAATGGCACTTTGGGACTGTGAAAGTGACATTTTGGCCCTGTTGTCCCAAACTGCCCCAGCACTTCCCACATTGCTCAAAGTGGCTAGCTTTCATCCCAACACAGTTTATAGGGCCATACGGTACATAGTTTTCAAGTTACAGACTAAGCTAAGCAAAAGTGAACCAGGCCTTTTTACTGTGAAAATGGCACTTTGGGACTGTGAAAGTGACATTTTGGCCCTGTTGTCCCAAACTGCCCCAGCACTTCCCACATTGCTCAAAGTGGCTAGCTTTCATCCCAACACAGTTTATAGGGCCATACGGTACATAGTTTTCAAGTTACAGACTAAGCTAAGCAAAAGTGAACCAGGCCTTTTTACTGTGAAAATGGCACTTTGGGACTGTGAAAGTGACATTTTGGCCCTGTTCGTTCCCTGTTGTCCCAAACTGCCCCAGCTCTTGCCACAATGCTCAAAGTGGCTAGCTTTCATCCCAACACAGTTTATAGGGCCATACGGTACATAGTTTTCAAGTTACAGACTAAGCTAAGCAAAAGTGAACCAGGCCTTTTTACTGTGAAAATGGCACTTTGGGACTGTGAAAGTGACATTTTGGCCCTGTTGTCCCAAACTGCCCCAGCACTTCCCACATTGCTCAAAGTGGCTAGCTTTCATCCCAACACAGTTTATAGGGCCATACGGTACATAGTTTTCAAGTTACAGACTAAGCTAAGCAAAAGTGAACCAGGCCTTTTTACTGTGAAAATGGCACTTTGGGACTGTGAAAGTGACATTTTGGCCCTGTTGTCCCAAACTGCCCCAGCACTTCCCACATTGCTCAAAGTGGCTAGCTTTCATCCCAACACAGTTTATAGGGCCATACGGTACATAGTTTTCAAGTTACAGACAAAGCTAAGCAAAATGAATCTTTTTTTTTTTACTGTGAAAACGGCACTTTGGGACTGTGAAAGTGACATTTTGGCCCTGTTGTCCCAAACTGCCCCAGCACTTCCCACATTGCTCAAAGTGGCTAGCTTTCATCCCAACACAGTTTATAGGGCCATACGGTACATCGTTTTCAAGTTACAGACTAAGCTAAGCAAAAGTGAACCAGGCCTTTTTACTGTGAAAATGGCACTTTGGGACTGTGAAAGTGACATTTTGGCCCTGTTGTCCCAAACTGCCCCAGCACTTCCCACATTGCTCAAAGTGGCTAGCTTTCATCCCAACACAGTTTATAGGGCCATACGGTACATAGTTTTCAAGTTACAGACTAAGCTAAGCAAAAGTGAACCAGGCCTTTTTACTGTGAAAATGGCACTTTGGGACTGTGAAAGTGACATTTTGGCCCTGTTCGTTCCCTGTTGTCCCAAACTGCCCCAGCTCTTGCCACAATGCTCAAAGTGGCTAGCTTTCATCCCAACACAGTTTATAGGGCCATACGGTACATAGTTTTCAAGTTACAGACTAAGCTAAGCAAAAGTGAACCAGGCCTTTTTACTGTGAAAATGGCACTTTGGGACTGTGAAAGTGACATTTTGGCCCTGTTGTCCCAAACTGCCCCAGCACTTCCCACATTGCTCAAAGTGGCTAGCTTTCATCCCAACACAGTTTATAGGGCCATACGGTACATAGTTTTCAAGTTACAGACTAAGCTAAGCAAAAGTGAACCAGGCCTTTTTACTGTGAAAATGGCACTTTGGGACTGTGAAAGTGACATTTTGGCCCTGTTGTCCCAAACTGCCCCAGCACTTCCCACATTGCTCAAAGTGGCTAGCTTTCATCCCAACACAGTTTATAGGGCCATACGGTACATAGTTTTCAAGTTACAGACAAAGCTAAGCAAAATGAATCTTTTTTTTTTTACTGTGAAAACGGCACTTTGGGACTGTGAAAGTGACATTTTGGCCCTGTTGTCCCAAACTGCCCCAGCACTTCCCACATTGCTCAAAGTGGCTAGCTTTCATCCCAACACAGTTTATAGGGCCATACGGTACATAGTTTTCAAGTTACAGACTAAGCTAAGCAAAAGTGAACCAGGCCTTTTTACTGTGAAAATGGCACTTTGGGACTGTGAAAGTGACATTTTGGCCCTGTTCGTTCCCTGTTGTCCCAAACTGCCCCAGCTCTTGCCACAATGCTCAAAGTGGCTAGCTTTCATCCCAACACAGTTTATAGGGCCATACGGTACATAGTTTTCAAGTTACAGACTAAGCTAAGCAAAAGTGAACCAGGCCTTTTTACTGTGAAAATGGCACTTTGGGACTGTGAAAGTGACATTTTGGCCCTGTTGTCCCAAACTGCCCCAGCACTTCCCACATTGCTCAAAGTGGCTAGCTTTCATCCCAACACAGTTTATAGGGCCATACGGTACATAGTTTTCAAGTTACAGACTAAGCTAAGCAAAAGTGAACCAGGCCTTTTTACTGTGAAAATGGCACTTTGGGACTGTGAAAGTGACATTTTGGCCCTGTTGTCCCAAACTGCCCCAGCACTTCCCACATTGCTCAAAGTGGCTAGCTTTCATCCCAACACAGTTTATAGGGCCATACGGTACATAGTTTTCAAGTTACAGACAAAGCTAAGCAAAATGAATCTTTTTTTTTTTACTGTGAAAACGGCACTTTGGGACTGTGAAAGTGACATTTTGGCCCTGTTGTCCCAAACTGCCCCAGCACTTCCCACATTGCTCAAAGTGGCTAGCTTTCATCCCAACACAGTTTATAGGGCCATACGGTACATAGTTTTCAAGTTACAGACTAAGCTAAGCAAAATGAATCTGTTTTTTTTTACTGTGAAAATGGCACTTTGGGACTGTGAAAGTGACATTTTGGCCCTGTTGTCCCAAACTGCCCCAGCACTTCCCACATTGCTCAAAGTGGCTAGCTTTCATCCCAACACAGTTTATAGGGCCATACGGTACATAGTTTTCAAGTTACAGACTAAGCTAAGCAAAAGTGAACCAGGCCTTTTTACTGTGAAAATGGCACTTTGGGACTGTGAAAGTGACATTTTGGCCCTGTTGTCCCAAACTGCCCCAGCACTTCCCACATTGCTCAAAGTGGCTAGCTTTCATCCCAACACAGTTTATAGGGCCATACGGTACATAGTTTTCAAGTTACAGACTAAGCTAAGCAAAATGAATCTGTTTTTTTTTTACTGTGAAAATGGCACTTTGGGACTGTGAAAGTGACATTTTGGCCCTGTTGTCCCAAACTGCCCCAGCACTTCCCACATTGCTCAAAGTGGCTAGCTTTCATCCCAACACAGTTTATAGGGCCATACGGTACATAGTTTTCAAGTTACAGACTAAGCTAAGCAAAAGTGAACCAGGCCTTTTTACTGTGAAAATGGCACTTTGGGACTGTGAAAGTGACATTTTGGCCCTGTTGTCCCAAACTGCCCCAGCACTTCCCACATTGCTCAAAGTGGCTAGCTTTCATCCCAACACAGTTTATAGGGCCATACGGTACATAGTTTTCAAGTTACAGACTAAGCTAAGCAAAAGTGAACCAGGCCTTTTTACTGTGAAAATGGCACTTTGGGACTGTGAAAGTGACATTTTGGCCCTGTTGTCCCAAACTGCCCCAGCACTTCCCACATTGCTCAAAGTGGCTAGCTTTCATCCCAACACAGTTTATAGGGCCATACGGTACATAGTTTTCAAGTTACAGACTAAGCTAAGCAAAATGAATCTTTTTTTTTTTACTGTGAAAACGGCACTTTGGGACTGTGAAAGTGACATTTTGGCCCTGTTGTCCCAAACTGCCCCAGCACTTCCCACATTGCTCAAAGTGGCTAGCTTTCATCCCAACACAGTTTATAGGGCCATACGGTACATAGTTTTCAAGTTACAGACTAAGCTAAGCAAAAGTGAACCAGGCCTTTTTACTGTGAAAATGGCACTTTGGGACTGTGAAAGTGACATTTTGGCCCTGTTCGTTCCCTGTTGTCCCAAACTGCCCCAGCTCTTGCCACAATGCTCAAAGTGGCTAGCTTTCATCCCAACACAGTTTATAGGGCCATACGGTACATAGTTTTCAAGTTACAGACTAAGCTAAGCAAAAGTGAACCAGGCCTTTTTACTGTGAAAATGGCACTTTGGGACTGTGAAAGTGACATTTTGGCCCTGTTGTCCCAAACTGCCCCAGCACTTCCCACATTGCTCAAAGTGGCTAGCTTTCATCCCAACACAGTTTATAGGGCCATACGGTACATAGTTTTCAAGTTACAGACTAAGCTAAGCAAAAGTGAACCAGGCCTTTTTACTGTGAAAATGGCACTTTGGGACTGTGAAAGTGACATTTTGGCCCTGTTGTCCCAAACTGCCCCAGCACTTCCCACATTGCTCAAAGTGGCTAGCTTTCATCCCAACACAGTTTATAGGGCCATACGGTACATAGTTTTCAAGTTACAGACAAAGCTAAGCAAAATGAATCTTTTTTTTTTTACTGTGAAAACGGCACTTTGGGACTGTGAAAGTGACATTTTGGCCCTGTTGTCCCAAACTGCCCCAGCACTTCCCACATTGCTCAAAGTGGCTAGCTTTCATCCCAACACAGTTTATAGGGCCATACGGTACATAGTTTTCAAGTTACAGACTAAGCTAAGCAAAATGAATCTGTTTTTTTTTACTGTGAAAATGGCACTTTGGGACTGTGAAAGTGACATTTTGGCCCTGTTGTCCCAAACTGCCCCAGCACTTCCCACATTGCTCAAAGTGGCTAGCTTTCATCCCAACACAGTTTATAGGGCCATACGGTACATAGTTTTCAAGTTACAGACTAAGCTAAGCAAAAGTGAACCAGGCCTTTTTACTGTGAAAATGGCACTTTGGGACTGTGAAAGTGACATTTTGGCCCTGTTGTCCCAAACTGCCCCAGCACTTCCCACATTGCTCAAAGTGGCTAGCTTTCATCCCAACACAGTTTATAGGGCCATACGGTACATAGTTTTCAAGTTACAGACTAAGCTAAGCAAAATGAATCTGTTTTTTTTTTACTGTGAAAATGGCACTTTGGGACTGTGAAAGTGACATTTTGGCCCTGTTGTCCCAAACTGCCCCAGCACTTCCCACATTGCTCAAAGTGGCTAGCTTTCATCCCAACACAGTTTATAGGGCCATACGGTACATAGTTTTCAAGTTACAGACTAAGCTAAGCAAAAGTGAACCAGGCCTTTTTACTGTGAAAATGGCACTTTGGGACTGTGAAAGTGACATTTTGGCCCTGTTGTCCCAAACTGCCCCAGCACTTCCCACATTGCTCAAAGTGGCTAGCTTTCATCCCAACACAGTTTATAGGGCCATACGGTACATAGTTTTCAAGTTACAGACTAAGCTAAGCAAAAGTGAACCAGGCCTTTTTACTGTGAAAATGGCACTTTGGGACTGTGAAAGTGACATTTTGGCCCTGTTGTCCCAAACTGCCCCAGCACTTCCCACATTGCTCAAAGTGGCTAGCTTTCATCCCAACACAGTTTATAGGGCCATACGGTACATAGTTTTCAAGTTACAGACTAAGCTAAGCAAAATGAATCTTTTTTTTTTTACTGTGAAAACGGCACTTTGGGACTGTGAAAGTGACATTTTGGCCCTGTTGTCCCAAACTGCCCCAGCACTTCCCACATTGCTCAAAGTGGCTAGCTTTCATCCCAACACAGTTTATAGGGCCATACGGTACATAGTTTTCAAGTTACAGACTAAGCTAAGCAAAAGTGAACCAGGCCTTTTTACTGTGAAAATGGCACTTTGGGACTGTGAAAGTGACATTTTGGCCCTGTTGTCCCAAACTGCCCCAGCACTTCCCACATTGCTCAAAGTGGCTAGCTTTCATCCCAACACAGTTTATAGGGCCATACGGTACATAGTTTTCAAGTTACAGACTAAGCTAAGCAAAAGTGAACCAGGCCTTTTTACTGTGAAAATGGCACTTTGGGACTGTGAAAGTGACATTTTGGCCCTGTTGTCCCAAACTGCCCCAGCACTTCCCACATTGCTCAAAGTGGCTAGCTTTCATCCCAACACAGTTTATAGGGCCATACGGTACATAGTTTTCAAGTTACAGACTAAGCTAAGCAAAAGTGAACCAGGCCTTTTTACTGTGAAAATGGCACTTTGGGACTGTGAAAGTGACATTTTGGCCCTGTTCGTTCCCTGTTGTCCCAAACTGCCCCAGCTCTTGCCACAATGCTCAAAGTGGCTAGCTTTCATCCCAACACAGTTTATAGGGCCATACGGTACATAGTTTTCAAGTTACAGACTAAGCTAAGCAAAAGTGAACCAGGCCTTTTTACTGTGAAAATGGCACTTTGGGACTGTGAAAGTGACATTTTGGCCCTGTTGTCCCAAACTGCCCCAGCACTTCCCACACTGCTCAAAGTGGCTAGCTTTCATCCCAACACAGTTTATAGGGCCATACGGTACATAGTTTTCAAGTTACAGACTAAGCTAAGCAAAAGTGAACCAGGCCTTTTTACTGTGAAAATGGCACTTTGGGACTGTGAAAGTGACATTTTGGCCCTGTTCGTTCCCTGTTGTCCCAAACTGCCCCAGCTCTTGCCACAATGCTCAAAGTGGCTAGCTTTCATCCCAACACAGTTTATAGGGCCATACGGTACATAGTTTTCAAGTTACAGACTAAGCTAAGCAAAAGTGAACCAGGCCTTTTTACTGTGAAAATGGCACTTTGGGACTGTGAAAGTGACATTTTGGCCCTGTTGTCCCAAACTGCCCCAGCACTTCCCACACTGCTCAAAGTGGCTAGCTTTCATCCCAACACAGTTTATAGGGCCATACGGTACATAGTTTTCAAGTTACAGACTAAGCTAAGCAAAAGTGAACCAGGCCTTTTTACTGTGAAAATGGCACTTTGGGACTGTGAAAGTGACATTTTGGCCCTGTTGTCCCAAACTGCCCCAGCACTTCCCACATTGCTCAAAGTGGCTAGCTTTCATCCCAACACAGTTTATAGGGCCATACGGTACATAGTTTTCAAGTTACAGACTAAGCTAAGCAAAAGTGAACCAGGCCTTTTTACTGTGAAAATGGCACTTTGGGACTGTGAAAGTGACATTTTGGCCCTGTTGTCCCAAACTGCCCCAGCACTTCCCACATTGCTCAAAGTGGCTAGCTTTCATCCCAACACAGTTTATAGGGCCATACGGTACATAGTTTTCAAGTTACAGACTAAGCTAAGCAAAAGTGAACCAGGCCTTTTTACTGTGAAAATGGCACTTTGGGACTGTGAAAGTGACATTTTGGCCCTGTTGTCCCAAACTGCCCCAGCACTTCCCACATTGCTCAAAGTGGCTAGCTTTCATCCCAACACAGTTTATAGGGCCATACGGTACATAGTTTTCAAGTTACAGACTAAGCTAAGCAAAATGAATCTTTTTTTTTTACTGTGAAAACGGCACTTTGGGACTGTGAAAGTGACATTTTGGCCCTGTTGTCCCAAACTGCCCCAGCACTTCCCACATTGCTCAAAGTGGCTAGCTTTCATCCCAACACAGTTTATAGGGCCATACGGTACATAGTTTTCAAGTTACAGACTAAGCTAAGCAAAAGTGAACCAGGCCTTTTTACTGTGAAAATGGCACTTTGGGACTGTGAAAGTGACATTTTGGCCCTGTTGTCCCAAACTGCCCCAGCACTTCCCACATTGCTCAAAGTGGCTAGCTTTCATCCCAACACAGTTTATAGGGCCATACGGTACATAGTTTTCAAGTTACAGACTAAGCTAAGCAAAAGTGAACCAGGCCTTTTTACTGTGAAAATGGCACTTTGGGACTGTGAAAGTGACATTTTGGCCCTGTTGTCCCAAACTGCCCCAGCACTTCCCACATTGCTCAAAGTGGCTAGCTTTCATCCCAACACAGTTTATAGGGCCATACGGTACATAGTTTTCAAGTTACAGACTAAGCTAAGCAAAAGTGAACCAGGCCTTTTTACTGTGAAAATGGCACTTTGGGACTGTGAAAGTGACATTTTGGCCCTGTTGTCCCAAACTGCCCCAGCACTTCCCACATTGCTCAAAGTGGCTAGCTTTCATCCCAACACAGTTTATAGGGCCATACGGTACATAGTTTTCAAGTTACAGACTAAGCTAAGCAAAATGAATCTTTTTTTTTTTACTGTGAAAACGGCACTTTGGGACTGTGAAAGTGACATTTTGGCCCTGTTGTCCCAAACTGCCCCAGCACTTCCCACATTGCTCAAAGTGGCTAGCTTTCATCCCAACACAGTTTATAGGGCCATACGGTACATAGTTTTCAAGTTACAGACTAAGCTAAGCAAAAGTGAACCAGGCCTTTTTACTGTGAAAATGGCACTTTGGGACTGTGAAAGTGACATTTTGGCCCTGTTGTCCCAAACTGCCCCAGCACTTCCCACATTGCTCAAAGTGGCTAGCTTTCATCCCAACACAGTTTATAGGGCCATACGGTACATAGTTTTCAAGTTACAGACTAAGCTAAGCAAAAGTGAACCAGGCCTTTTTACTGTGAAAATGGCACTTTGGGACTGTGAAAGTGACATTTTGGCCCTGTTGTCCCAAACTGCCCCAGCACTTCCCACATTGCTCAAAGTGGCTAGCTTTCATCCCAACACAGTTTATAGGGCCATACGGTACATAGTTTTCAAGTTACAGACTAAGCTAAGCAAAAGTGAACCAGGCCTTTTTACTGTGAAAATGGCACTTTGGGACTGTGAAAGTGACATTTTGGCCCTGTTGTCCCAAACTGCCCCAGCACTTCCCACATTGCTCAAAGTGGCTAGCTTTCATCCCAACACAGTTTATAGGGCCATACGGTACATAGTTTTCAAGTTACAGACTAAGCTAAGCAAAAGTGAACCAGGCCTTTTTACTGTGAAAATGGCACTTTGGGACTGTGAAAGTGACATTTTGGCCCTGTTGTCCCAAACTGCCCCAGCACTTCCCACATTGCTCAAAGTGGCTAGCTTTCATCCCAACACAGTTTATAGGGCCATACGGTACATAGTTTTCAAGTTACAGACTAAGCTAAGCAAAAGTGAACCAGGCCTTTTTACTGTGAAAATGGCACTTTGGGACTGTGAAAGTGACATTTTGGCCCTGTTCGTTCCCTGTTGTCCCAAACTGCCCCAGCTCTTGCCACAATGCTCAAAGTGGCTAGCTTTCATCCCAACACAGTTTATAGGGCCATACGGTACATAGTTTTCAAGTTACAGACTAAGCTAAGCAAAAGTGAACCAGGCCTTTTTACTGTGAAAATGGCACTTTGGGACTGTGAAAGTGACATTTTGGCCCTGTTGTCCCAAACTGCCCCAGCACTTCCCACATTGCTCAAAGTGGCTAGCTATCATCCCAACACAGTTTATAGGGCCATACGGTACATAGTTTTCAAGTTACAGACTAAGCTAAGCAAAAGTGAACCAGGCCTTTTTACTGTGAAAATGGCACTTTGGGACTGTGAAAGTGACATTTTGGCCCTGTTGTCCCAAACTGCCCCAGCACTTCCCACATTGCTCAAAGTGGCTAGCTATCATCCCAACACAGTTTATAGGGCCATACGGTACATAGTTTTCAAGTTACAGACTAAGCTAAGCAAAAGTGAACCAGGCCTTTTTACTGTGAAAATGGCACTTTGGGACTGTGAAAGTGACATTTTGGCCCTGTTCGTTCCCTGTTGTCCCAAACTGCCCCAGCTCTTGCCACAATGCTCAAAGTGGCTAGCTTTCATCCCAACACAGTTTATAGGGCCATACGGTACATAGTTTTCAAGTTACAGACTAAGCTAAGCAAAAGTGAACCAGGCCTTTTTACTGTGAAAATGGCACTTTGGGACTGTGAAAGTGACATTTTGGCCCTGTTGTCCCAAACTGCCCCAGCACTTCCCACATTGCTCAAAGTGGCTAGCTATCATCCCAACACAGTTTATAGGGCCATACGGTACATAGTTTTCAAGTTACAGACTAAGCTAAGCAAAAGTGAACCAGGCCTTTTTACTGTGAAAATGGCACTTTGGGACTGTGAAAGTGACATTTTGGCCCTGTTGTCCCAAACTGCCCCAGCACTTCCCACATTGCTCAAAGTGGCTAGCTTTCATCCCAACACAGTTTATAGGGCCATACGGTACATAGTTTTCAAGTTACAGACAAAGCTAAGCAAAATGAATCTTTTTTTTTTTACTGTGAAAACGGCACTTTGGGACTGTGAAAGTGACATTTTGGCCCTGTTGTCCCAAACTGCCCCAGCACTTCCCACATTGCTCAAAGTGGCTAGCTTTCATCCCAACACAGTTTATAGGGCCATACGGTACATAGTTTTCAAGTTACAGACTAAGCTAAGCAAAAGTGAACCAGGCCTTTTTACTGTGAAAATGGCACTTTGGGACTGTGAAAGTGACATTTTGGCCCTGTTGTCCCAAACTGCCCCAGCACTTCCCACATTGCTCAAAGTGGCTAGCTTTCATCCCAACACAGTTTATAGGGCCATACGGTACATAGTTTTCAAGTTACAGACTAAGCTAAGCAAAAGTGAACCAGGCCTTTTTACTGTGAAAATGGCACTTTGGGACTGTGAAAGTGACATTTTGGCCCTGTTCGTTCCCTGTTGTCCCAAACTGCCCCAGCTCTTGCCACAATGCTCAAAGTGGCTAGCTTTCATCCCAACACAGTTTATAGGGCCATACGGTACATAGTTTTCAAGTTACAGACTAAGCTAAGCAAAAGTGAACCAGGCCTTTTTACTGTGAAAATGGCACTTTGGGACTGTGAAAGTGACATTTTGGCCCTGTTGTCCCAAACTGCCCCAGCACTTCCCACATTGCTCAAAGTGGCTAGCTTTCATCCCAACACAGTTTATAGGGCCATACGGTACATAGTTTTCAAGTTACAGACTAAGCTAAGCAAAAGTGAACCAGGCCTTTTTACTGTGAAAATGGCACTTTGGGACTGTGAAAGTGACATTTTGGCCCTGTTGTCCCAAACTGCCCCAGCACTTCCCACATTGCTCAAAGTGGCTAGCTTTCATCCCAACACAGTTTATAGGGCCATACGGTACATAGTTTTCAAGTTACAGACAAAGCTAAGCAAAATGAATCTTTTTTTTTTTACTGTGAAAACGGCACTTTGGGACTGTGAAAGTGACATTTTGGCCCTGTTGTCCCAAACTGCCCCAGCACTTCCCACATTGCTCAAAGTGGCTAGCTTTCATCCCAACACAGTTTATAGGGCCATACGGTACATAGTTTTCAAGTTACAGACTAAGCTAAGCAAAATGAATCTGTTTTTTTTTACTGTGAAAATGGCACTTTGGGACTGTGAAAGTGACATTTTGGCCCTGTTGTCCCAAACTGCCCCAGCACTTCCCACATTGCTCAAAGTGGCTAGCTTTCATCCCAACACAGTTTATAGGGCCATACGGTACATAGTTTTCAAGTTACAGACTAAGCTAAGCAAAAGTGAACCAGGCCTTTTTACTGTGAAAATGGCACTTTGGGACTGTGAAAGTGACATTTTGGCCCTGTTGTCCCAAACTGCCCCAGCACTTCCCACATTGCTCAAAGTGGCTAGCTTTCATCCCAACACAGTTTATAGGGCCATACGGTACATAGTTTTCAAGTTACAGACTAAGCTAAGCAAAATGAATCTGTTTTTTTTTACTGTGAAAATGGCACTTTGGGACTGTGAAAGTGACATTTTGGCCCTGTTGTCCCAAACTGCCCCAGCACTTCCCACATTGCTCAAAGTGGCTAGCTTTCATCCCAACACAGTTTATAGGGCCATACGGTACATAGTTTTCAAGTTACAGACTAAGCTAAGCAAAAGTGAACCAGGCCTTTTTACTGTGAAAATGGCACTTTGGGACTGTGAAAGTGACATTTTGGCCCTGTTGTCCCAAACTGCCCCAGCACTTCCCACATTGCTCAAAGTGGCTAGCTTTCATCCCAACACAGTTTATAGGGCCATACGGTACATAGTTTTCAAGTTACAGACTAAGCTAAGCAAAAGTGAACCAGGCCTTTTTACTGTGAAAATGGCACTTTGGGACTGTGAAAGTGACATTTTGGCCCTGTTGTCCCAAACTGCCCCAGCACTTCCCACATTGCTCAAAGTGGCTAGCTTTCATCCCAACACAGTTTATAGGGCCATACGGTACATAGTTTTCAAGTTACAGACTAAGCTAAGCAAAATGAATCTTTTTTTTTTTACTGTGAAAACGGCACTTTGGGACTGTGAAAGTGACATTTTGGCCCTGTTGTCCCAAACTGCCCCAGCACTTCCCACATTGCTCAAAGTGGCTAGCTTTCATCCCAACACAGTTTATAGGGCCATACGGTACATAGTTTTCAAGTTACAGACTAAGCTAAGCAAAAGTGAACCAGGCCTTTTTACTGTGAAAATGGCACTTTGGGACTGTGAAAGTGACATTTTGGCCCTGTTGTCCCAAACTCCCAGCACTTCCCACATTGCTCAAAGTGGCTAGCTTTCATCCCAACACAGTTTATAGGGCCATACGGTACATAGTTTTCAAGTTACAGACTAAGCTAAGCAAAAGTGAACCAGGCCTTTTTACTGTGAAAATGGCACTTTGGGACTGTGAAAGTGACATTTTGGCCCTGTTGTCCCAAACTGCCCCAGCACTTCCCACATTGCTCAAAGTGGCTAGCTTTCATCCCAACACAGTTTATAGGGCCATACGGTACATAGTTTTCAAGTTACAGACTAAGCTAAGCAAAAGTGAACCAGGCCTTTTTAC
The DNA here is from genome assembly GCF_963924005.1 of Protomyctophum bolini. Lineage (NCBI taxonomy): Eukaryota > Metazoa > Chordata > Actinopteri > Myctophiformes > Myctophidae > Protomyctophum > Protomyctophum bolini. The sequence continues at coordinate 18,171 of NW_027665647.1, read as the reverse complement.
TGTGAAAATGGCACTTTGGGACTGTGAAAGTGACATTTTGGCCCTGTTCGTTCCCTGTTGTCCCAAACTGCCCCAGCTCTTGCCACAATGCTCAAAGTGGCTAGCTTTCATCCCAACACAGTTTATAGGGCCATACGGTACATAGTTTTCAAGTTACAGACTAAGCTAAGCAAAAGTGAACCAGGCCTTTTTACTGTGAAAATGGCACTTTGGGACTGTGAAAGTGACATTTTGGCCCTGTTGTCCCAAACTGCCCCAGCACTTCCCACACTGCTCAAAGTGGCTAGCTTTCATCCCAACACAGTTTATAGGGCCATACGGTACATAGTTTTCAAGTTACAGACTAAGCTAAGCAAAAGTGAACCAGGCCTTTTTACTGTGAAAATGGCACTTTGGGACTGTGAAAGTGACATTTTGGCCCTGTTGTCCCAAACTGCCCCAGCACTTCCCACATTGCTCAAAGTGGCTAGCTTTCATCCCAACACAGTTTATAGGGCCATACGGTACATAGTTTTCAAGTTACAGACTAAGCTAAGCAAAAGTGAACCAGGCCTTTTTACTGTGAAAATGGCACTTTGGGACTGTGAAAGTGACATTTTGGCCCTGTTGTCCCAAACTGCCCCAGCACTTCCCACATTGCTCAAAGTGGCTAGCTTTCATCCCAACACAGTTTATAGGGCCATACGGTACATAGTTTTCAAGTTACAGACTAAGCTAAGCAAAATGAATCTTTTTTTTTTTACTGTGAAAACGGCACTTTGGGACTGTGAAAGTGACATTTTGGCCCTGTTGTCCCAAACTGCCCCAGCACTTCCCACATTGCTCAAAGTGGCTAGCTTTCATCCCAACACAGTTTATAGGGCCATACGGTACATAGTTTTCAAGTTACAGACTAAGCTAAGCAAAAGTGAACCAGGCCTTTTTACTGTGAAAATGGCACTTTGGGACTGTGAAAGTGACATTTTGGCCCTGTTGTCCCAAACTGCCCCAGCACTTCCCACATTGCTCAAAGTGGCTAGCTTTCATCCCAACACAGTTTATAGGGCCATACGGTACATAGTTTTCAAGTTACAGACTAAGCTAAGCAAAAGTGAACCAGGCCTTTTTACTGTGAAAATGGCACTTTGGGACTGTGAAAGTGACATTTTGGCCCTGTTGTCCCAAACTGCCCCAGCACTTCCCACATTGCTCAAAGTGGCTAGCTTTCATCCCAACACAGTTTATAGGGCCATACGGTACATAGTTTTCAAGTTACAGACTAAGCTAAGCAAAAGTGAACCAGGCCTTTTTACTGTGAAAATGGCACTTTGGGACTGTGAAAGTGACATTTTGGCCCTGTTGTCCCAAACTGCCCCAGCACTTCCCACATTGCTCAAAGTGGCTAGCTTTCATCCCAACACAGTTTATAGGGCCATACGGTACATAGTTTTCAAGTTACAGACTAAGCTAAGCAAAAGTGAACCAGGCCTTTTTACTGTGAAAATGGCACTTTGGGACTGTGAAAGTGACATTTTGGCCCTGTTGTCCCAAACTGCCCCAGCACTTCCCACATTGCTCAAAGTGGCTAGCTTTCATCCCAACACAGTTTATAGGGCCATACGGTACATAGTTTTCAAGTTACAGACTAAGCTAAGCAAAAGTGAACCAGGCCTTTTTACTGTGAAAATGGCACTTTGGGACTGTGAAAGTGACATTTTGGCCCTGTTCGTTCCCTGTTGTCCCAAACTGCCCCAGCTCTTGCCAAAATGCTCAAAGTGGCTAGCTTTCATCCCAACACAGTTTATAGGGCCATACGGTACATAGTTTTCAAGTTACAGACTAAGCTAAGCAAAAGTGAACCAGGCCTTTTTACTGTGAAAATGGCACTTTGGGACTGTGAAAGTGACATTTTGGCCCTGTTGTCCCAAACTGCCCCAGCACTTCCCACATTGCTCAAAGTGGCTAGCTTTCATCCCAACACAGTTTATAGGGCCATACGGTACATAGTTTTCAAGTTACAGACAAAGCTAAGCAAAATTAATCTTTTTTTTTTACTGTGAAAACGGCACTTTGGGACTGTGAAAGTGACATTTTGGCCCTGTTGTCCCAAACTGCCCCAGCACTTCCCACATTGCTCAAAGTGGCTAGCTTTCATCCCAACACAGTTTATAGGGCCATACGGTACATAGTTTTCAAGTTACAGACTAAGCTAAGCAAAATGAATCTGTTTTTTTTTACTGTGAAAATGGCACTTTGGGACTGTGAAAGTGACATTTTGGCCCTGTTGTCCCAAACTGCCCCAGCACTTCCCACATTGCTCAAAGTGGCTAGCTTTTCATCCCAACACAGTTTATAGGGCCATACGGTACATAGTTTTCAAGTTACAGACTAAGCTAAGCAAAAGTGAACCAGGCCTTTTTACTGTGAAAATGGCACTTTGGGACTGTGAAAGTGACATTTTGGCCCTGTTGTCCCAAACTGCCCCAGCACTTCCCACATTGCTCAAAGTGGCTAGCTTTCATCCCAACACAGTTTATAGGGCCATACGGTACATAGTTTTCAAGTTACAGACTAAGCTAAGCAAAATGAATCTGTTTTTTTTACTGTGAAAATGGCACTTTGGGACTGTGAAAGTGACATTTTGGCCCTGTTGTCCCAAACTGCCCCAGCACTTCCCACATTGCTCAAAGTGGCTAGCTTTCATCCCAACACAGTTTATAGGGCCATACGGTACATAGTTTTCAAGTTACAGACTAAGCTAAGCAAAAGTGAACCAGGCCTTTTTACTGTGAAAATGGCACTTTGGGACTGTGAAAGTGACATTTTGGCCCTGTTGTCCCAAACTGCCCCAGCACTTCCCACATTGCTCAAAGTGGCTAGCTTTCATCCCAACACAGTTTATAGGGCCATACGGTACATAGTTTTCAAGTTACAGACTAAGCTAAGCAAAAGTGAACCAGGCCTTTTTACTGTGAAAATGGCACTTTGGGACTGTGAAAGTGACATTTTGGCCCTGTTGTCCCAAACTGCCCCAGCACTTCCCACATTGCTCAAAGTGGCTAGCTTTCATCCCAACACAGTTTATAGGGCCATACGGTACATAGTTTTCAAGTTACAGACTAAGCTAAGCAAAATGAATCTTTCTTTTTTACTGTGAAAACGGCACTTTGGGACTGTGAAAGTGACATTTTGGCCCTGTTGTCCCAAACTGCCCCAGCACTTCCCACATTGCTCAAAGTGGCTAGCTTTCATCCCAACACAGTTTATAGGGCCATACGGTACATAGTTTTCAAGTTACAGACTAAGCTAAGCAAAAGTGAACCAGGCCTTTTTACTGTGAAAATGGCACTTTGGGACTGTGAAAGTGACATTTTGGCCCTGTTGTCCCAAACTGCCCCAGCACTTCCCACATTGCTCAAAGTGGCTAGCTTTCATCCCAACACAGTTTATAGGGCCATACGGTACATAGTTTTCAAGTTACAGACTAAGCTAAGCAAAAGTGAACCAGGCCTTTTTACTGTGAAAATGGCACTTTGGGACTGTGAAAGTGACATTTTGGCCCTGTTGTCCCAAACTGCCCCAGCACTTCCCACATTGCTCAAAGTGGCTAGCTTTCATCCCAACACAGTTTATAGGGCCATACGGTACATAGTTTTCAAGTTACAGACTAAGCTAAGCAAAAGTGAACCAGGCCTTTTTACTGTGAAAATGGCACTTTGGGACTGTGAAAGTGACATTTTGGCCCTGTTCGTCCTGTGTCCAAACTGCCCCAGCTCTTGCCACATTGCTCAAAGTGGCTAGCTTTCATCCCAACACAGTTTATAGGGCCATACGGTACATAGTTTTCAAGTTACAGACTAAGCTAAGCAAAAGTGAACCAGGCCTTTTTACTGTGAAAATGGCACTTTGGGACTGTGAAAGTGACATTTTGGCCCTGTTGTCCCAAACTGCCCCAGCACTTCCCACACTGCTCAAAGTGGCTAGCTTTCATCCCAACACAGTTTATAGGGCCATACGGTACATAGTTTTCAAGTTACAGACTAAGCTAAGCAAAAGTGAACCAGGCCTTTTTACTGTGAAAATGGCACTTTGGGACTGTGAAAGTGACATTTTGGCCCTGTTGTCCCAAACTGCCCCAGCACTTCCCACATTGCTCAAAGTGGCTAGCTTTCATCCCAACACAGTTTATAGGGCCATACGGTACATAGTTTTCAAGTTACAGACTAAGCTAAGCAAAAGTGAACCAGGCCTTTTTACTGTGAAAATGGCACTTTGGGACTGTGAAAGTGACATTTTGGCCCTGTTGTCCCAAACTGCCCCAGCACTTCCCACATTGCTCAAAGTGGCTAGCTTTCATCCCAACACAGTTTATAGGGCCATACGGTACATAGTTTTCAAGTTACAGACTAAGCTAAGCAAAATGAATCTTTTTTTTTTACTGTGAAAACGGCACTTTGGGACTGTGAAAGTGACATTTTGGCCCTGTTGTCCCAAACTGCCCGGCACTTCCCACATTGCTCAAAGTGGCTAGCTTTCATCCCAACACAGTTTATAGGGCCATACGGTACATAGTTTTCAAGTTACAGACTAAGCTAAGCAAAAGTGAACCAGGCCTTTTTACTGTGAAAATGGCACTTTGGGACTGTGAAAGTGACATTTTGGCCCTGTTGTCCCAAACTGCCCCAGCACTTCCCACATTGCTCAAAGTGGCTAGCTTTCATCCCAACACAGTTTATAGGGCCATACGGTACATAGTTTTCAAGTTACAGACTAAGCTAAGCAAAAGTGAATCAGGCCTTTTTACTGTGAAAATGGCACTTTGGGACTGTGAAAGTGACATTTTGGCCCTGTTGTCCCAAACTGCCCCAGCACTTCCCACATTGCTCAAAGTGGCTAGCTTTCATCCCAACACAGTTTATAGGGCCATACGGTACATAGTTTTCAAGTTACAGACTAAGCTAAGCAAAAGTGAACCAGGCCTTTTTACTGTGAAAATGGCACTTTGGGACTGTGAAAGTGACATTTTGGCCCTGTTGTCCCAAACTGCCCCAGCACTTCCCACATTGCTCAAAGTGGCTAGCTTTCATCCCAACACAGTTTATAGGGCCATACGGTACATAGTTTTCAAGTTACAGACTAAGCTAAGCAAAAGTGAACCAGGCCTTTTTACTGTGAAAATGGCACTTTGGGACTGTGAAAGTGACATTTTGGCCCTGTCGTTCCCTGTTGTCCCAAACTGCCCCAGCTCTTGCCACAATGCTCAAAGTGGCTAGCTTTCATCCCAACACAGTTTATAGGGCCATACGGTACATAGTTTTCAAGTTACAGACTAAGCTAAGCAAAAGTGAACCAGGCCTTTTTACTGTGAAAATGGCACTTTGGGACTGTGAAAGTGACATTTTGGCCCTGTTGTCCCAAACTGCCCCAGCACTTCCCACATTGCTCAAAGTGGCTAGCTTTCATCCCAACACAGTTTATAGGGCCATACGGTACATAGTTTTCAAGTTACAGACTAAGCTAAGCAAAAGTGAACCAGGCCTTTTTACTGTGAAAATGGCACTTTGGGACTGTGAAAGTGACATTTTGGCCCTGTTGTCCCAAACTGCCCCAGCACTTCCCACATTGCTCAAAGTGGCTAGCTTTCATCCCAACACAGTTTATAGGGCCATACGGTACATAGTTTTCAAGTTACAGACTAAGCTAAGCAAAAGTGAACCAGGCCTTTTTACTGTGAAAATGGCACTTTGGGACTGTGAAAGTGACATTTTGGCCCTGTTGTCCCAAACTGCCCCAGCACTTCCCACATTGCTCAAAGTGGCTAGCTTTCATCCCAACACAGTTTATAGGGCCATACGGTACATAGTTTTCAAGTTACAGACTAAGCTAAGCAAAAGTGAACCAGGCCTTTTTACTGTGAAAATGGCACTTTGGGACTGTGAAAGTGACATTTTGGCCCTGTTGTCCCAAACTGCCCCAGCACTTCCCACATTGCTCAAAGTGGCTAGCTTTCATCCCAACACAGTTTATAGGGCCATACGGTACATAGTTTTCAAGTTACAGACTAAGCTAAGCAAAATTAATCTTTTTTTTTTTACTGTGAAAATGGCACTTTGGGACTGTGAAAGTGACATTTTGGCCTGTCGATCCCTGTTGTCCCAAACTGCCCCAGCTCTTGCCACAATGCTCAAAGTGGCTAGCTTTCATCCCAACACAGTTTATAGGGCCATACGGTACATAGTTTTCAAGTTACAGACTAAGCTAAGCAAAAGTGAACCAGGCCTTTTTACTGTGAAAATGGCACTTTGGGACTGTGAAAGTGACATTTTGGCCCTGTTGTCCCAAACTGCCCCAGCACTTCCACATTGCTCAAAGTGGCTAGCTTTCATCCCAACACAGTTTATAGGGCCATACGGTACATAGTTTTCAAGTTACAGACTAAGCTAAGCAAAATGAATCTGTTTTTTTTTACTGTGAAAATGGCACTTTGGGACTGTGAAAGTGACATTTTGGCCCTGTTGTCCCAAACTGCCCCAGCACTTCCCACATTGCTCAAAGTGGCTAGCTTTCATCCCAACACAGTTTATAGGGCCATACGGTACATAGTTTTCAAGTTACAGACTAAGCTAAGCAAAATGAATCTGTTTTTTTTACTGTGAAAATGGCACTTTGGGACTGTGAAAGTGACATTTTGGCCCTGTTGTCCCAAACTGCCCCAGCACTTCCCACATTGCTCAAAGTGGCTAGCTTTCATCCCAACACAGTTTATAGGGCCATACGGTACATAGTTTTCAAGTTACAGACTAAGCTAAGCAAAATGAATCTGTTTTTTTTTACTGTGAAAATGGCACTTTGGGACTGTGAAAGTGACATTTTGGCCCTGTTGTCCCAAACTGCCCCAGCACTTCCCACATTGCTCAAAGTGGCTAGCTTTCATCCCAACACAGTTTATAGGGCCATACGGTACATAGTTTTCAAGTTACAGACTAAGCTAAGCAAAATGAATCTTTTTTTTTACTGTGAAAACGGCACTTTGGGACTGTGAAAGTGACATTTTGGCCCTGTTGTCCCAAACTGCCCCAGCACTTCCCACATTGCTCAAAGTGGCTAGCTTTCATCCCAACACAGTTTATAGGGCCATACGGTACATAGTTTTCAAGTTACAGACTAAGCTAAGCAAAAGTGAACCAGGCCTTTTTACTGTGAAAATGGCACTTTGGGACTGTGAAAGTGACATTTTGGCCCTGTTGTCCCAAACTGCCCCAGCACTTCCCACATTGCTCAAAGTGGCTAGCTTTCATCCCAACACAGTTTATAGGGCCATACGGTACATAGTTTTCAAGTTACAGACTAAGCTAAGCAAAAGTGAACCAGGCCTTTTTACTGTGAAAATGGCACTTTGGGACTGTGAAAGTGACATTTTGGCCCTGTTGTCCCAAACTGCCCCAGCACTTCCCACATTGCTCAAAGTGGCTAGCTTTCATCCCAACACAGTTTATAGGGCCATACGGTACATAGTTTTCAAGTTACAGACTAAGCTAAGCAAAAGTGAACCAGGCCTTTTTACTGTGAAAACGGCACTTTGGGACTGTGAAAGTGACATTTTGGCCCTGTTGTCCCAAACTGCCCCAGCACTTCCCACATTGCTCAAAGTGGCTAGCTTTCATCCCAACACAGTTTATAGGGCCATACGGTACATAGTTTTCAAGTTACAGACTAAGCTAAGCAAAAGTGAACCAGGCCTTTTTACTGTGAAAATGGCACTTTGGGACTGTGAAAGTGACATTTTGGCCCTGTTGTCCCAAACTGCCCCAGCACTTCCCACATTGCTCAAAGTGGCTAGCTTTCATCCCAACACAGTTTATAGGGCCATACGGTACATAGTTTTCAAGTTACAGACTAAGCTAAGCAAAAGTGAACCAGGCCTTTTTACTGTGAAAATGGCACTTTGGGACTGTGAAAGTGACATTTTGGCCCTGTTGTCCCAAACTGCCCCAGCACTTCCCACATTGCTCAAAGTGGCTAGCTTTCATCCCAACACAGTTTATAGGGCCATACGGTACATAGTTTTCAAGTTACAGACTAAGCTAAGCAAAAGTGAACCAGGCCTTTTTACTGTGAAAATGGCACTTTGGGACTGTGAAAGTGACATTTTGGCCCTGTTGTCCCAAACTGCCCCAGCACTTCCCACATTGCTCAAAGTGGCTAGCTTTCATCCCAACACAGTTTATAGGGCCATACGGTACATAGTTTTCAAGTTACAGACTAAGCTAAGCAAAAGTGAACAGGCTTTTTTACTGTGAAAACGGCACTTTGGGACTGTGAAAGTGACATTTTGGCCCTGTTGTCCCAAACTGCCCCAGCACTTCCCACATTGCTCAAAGTGGCTAGCTTTCATCCCAACACAGTTTATAGGGCCATACGGTACATAGTTTTCAAGTTACAGACTAAGCTAAGCAAAAGTGAACCAGGCCTTTTTACTGTGAAAATGGCACTTTGGGACTGTGAAAGTGACATTTTGGCCCTGTTGTCCCAAACTGCCCCAGCACTTCCCACATTGCTCAAAGTGGCTAGCTTTCATCCCAACACAGTTTATAGGGCCATACGGTACATAGTTTTCAAGTTACAGACTAAGCTAAGCAAAAGTGAACCAGGCCTTTTTACTGTGAAAATGGCACTTTGGGACTGTGAAAGTGACATTTTGGCCCTGTTGTCCCAAACTGCCCCAGCACTTCCCACATTGCTCAAAGTGGCTAGCTTTCATCCCAACACAGTTTATAGGGCCATACGGTACATAGTTTTCAAGTTACAGACTAAGCTAAGCAAAAGTGAACCAGGCCTTTTTACTGTGAAAATGGCACTTTGGGACTGTGAAAGTGACATTTTGGCCCTGTTGTCCCAAACTGCCCCAGCACTTCCCACATTGCTCAAAGTGGCTAGCTTTCATCCCAACACAGTTTATAGGGCCATACGGTACATAGTTTTCAAGTTACAGACTAAGCTAAGCAAAAGTGAACCAGGCCTTTTTACTGTGAAAATGGCACTTTGGGACTGTGAAAGTGACATTTTGGCCCTGTTGTCCCAAACTGCCCCAGCACTTCCCACATTGCTCAAAGTGGCTAGCTTTCATCCCAACACAGTTTATAGGGCCATACGGTACATAGTTTTCAAGTTACAGACTAAGCTAAGCAAAAGTGAACCAGGCCTTTTTACTGTGAAAATGGCACTTTGGGACTGTGAAAGTGACATTTTGGCCCTGTTGTCCCAAACTGCCCCAGCACTTCCCACATTGCTCAAAGTGGCTAGCTTTCATCCCAACACAGTTTATAGGGCCATACGGTACATAGTTTTCAAGTTACAGACTAAGCTAAGCAAAAGTGAACCAGGCCTTTTTACTGTGAAAATGGCACTTTGGGACTGTGAAAGTGACATTTTGGCCCTGTTGTCCCAAACTGCCCCAGCACTTCCCACATTGCTCAAAGTGGCTAGCTTTCATCCCAACACAGTTTATAGGGCCATACGGTACATAGTTTTCAAGTTACAGACTAAGCTAAGCAAAAGTGAACCAGGCCTTTTTACTGTGAAAACGGCACTTTGGGACTGTGAAAGTGACATTTTGGCCCTGTTGTCCCAAACTGCCCCAGCACTTCCCACATTGCTCAAAGTGGCTAGCTTTCATCCCAACACAGTTTATAGGGCCATACGGTACATAGTTTTCAAGTTACAGACTAAGCTAAGCAAAAGTGAACCAGGCCTTTTTACTGTGAAAATGGCACTTTGGGACTGTGAAAGTGACATTTTGGCCCTGTTGTCCCAAACTGCCCCAGCACTTCCCACATTGCTCAAAGTGGCTAGCTTTCATCCCAACACAGTTTATAGGGCCATACGGTACATAGTTTTCAAGTTACAGACTAAGCTAAGCAAAAGTGAACCAGGCCTTTTTACTGTGAAAATGGCACTTTGGGACTGTGAAAGTGACATTTTGGCCCTGTTGTCCCAAACTGCCCCAGCACTTCCCACATTGCTCAAAGTGGCTAGCTTTCATCCCAACACAGTTTATAGGGCCATACGGTACATAGTTTTCAAGTTACAGACTAAGCTAAGCAAAAGTGAACCAGGCCTTTTTACTGTGAAAATGGCACTTTGGGACTGTGAAAGTGACATTTTGGCCCTGTTGTCCCAAACTGCCCCAGCACTTCCCACATTGCTCAAAGTGGCTAGCTTTCATCCCAACACAGTTTATAGGGCCATACGGTACATAGTTTTCAAGTTACAGACTAAGCTAAGCAAAAGTGAACCAGGCCTTTTTACTGTGAAAATGGCACTTTGGGACTGTGAAAGTGACATTTTGGCCCTGTTGTCCCAAACTGCCCCAGCACTTCCCACATTGCTCAAAGTGGCTAGCTTTCATCCCAACACAGTTTATAGGGCCATACGGTACATAGTTTTCAAGTTACAGACTAAGCTAAGCAAAAGTGAACCAGCCTTTTTACTGTGAAAATGGCACTTTGGGACTGTGAAAGTGACATTTTGGCCCTGTTGTCCCAAACTGCCCCAGCACTTCCCACATTGCTCAAAGTGGCTAGCTTTCATCCCAACACAGTTTATAGGGCCATACGGTACATAGTTTTCAAGTTACAGACTAAGCTAAGCAAAAGTGAACCAGGCCTTTTTACTGTGAAAATGGCACTTTGGGACTGTGAAAGTGACATTTTGGCCCTGTTGTCCCAAACTGCCCCAGCACTTCCCACATTGCTCAAAGTGGCTAGCTTTCATCCCAACACAGTTTATAGGGCCATACGGTACATAGTTTTCAAGTTACAGACTAAGCTAAGCAAAAGTGAACCAGGCCTTTTTACTGTGAAAATGGCACTTTGGGACTGTGAAAGTGACATTTTGGCCCTGTTGTCCCAAACTGCCCCAGCACTTCCCACATTGCTCAAAGTGGCTAGCTTTCATCCCAACACAGTTTATAGGGCCATACGGTACATAGTTTTCAAGTTACAGACTAAGCTAAGCAAAATGAATCTTTTTTTTTTACTGTGAAAACGGCACTTTGGGACTGTGAAAGTGACATTTTGGCCCTGTTGTCCCAAACTGCCCCAGCACTTCCCACATTGCTCAAAGTGGCTAGCTTTCATCCCAACACAGTTTATAGGGCCATACGGTACATAGTTTTCAAGTTACAGACTAAGCTAAGCAAAAGTGAACCAGGCCTTTTTACTGTGAAAATGGCACTTTGGGACTGTGAAAGTGACATTTTGGCCCTGTTGTCCCAAACTGCCCCAGCACTTCCCACATTGCTCAAAGTGGCTAGCTTTCATCCCAACACAGTTTATAGGGCCATACGGTACATAGTTTTCAAGTTACAGACTAAGCTAAGCAAAAGTGAACCAGGAGACTAAGCTAAGCAAAAGTGAACCAGGCCTTTTTACTGTGAAAATGGCACTTTGGGACTGTGAAAGTGACATTTTGGCCCTGTTGTCCCAAACTGCCCCAGCACTTCCCACATTGCTCAAAGTGGCTAGCTTTCATCCCAACACAGTTTATAGGGCCATACGGTACATAGTTTTCAAGTTACAGACTAAGCTAAGCAAAAGTGAACCAGGCCTTTTTACTGTGAAAATGGCACTTTGGGACTGTGAAAGTGACATTTTGGCCCTGTTGTCCCAAACTGCCCCAGCACTTCCCACATTGCTCAAAGTGGCTAGCTTTCATCCCAACACAGTTTATAGGGCCATACGGTACATAGTTTTCAAGTTACAGACTAAGCTAAGCAAAATTAATCTTTTTTTTTTTACTGTGAAAACGGCACTTTGGGACTGTGAAAGTGACATTTTGGCCCTGTTGTCCCAAACTGCCCCAGCACTTCCCACATTGCTCAAAGTGGCTAGCTTTCATCCCAACACAGTTTATAGGGCCATACGGTACATAGTTTTCAAGTTACAGACTAAGCTAAGCAAAAGTGAACCAGGCCTTTTTACTGTGAAAATGGCACTTTGGGACTGTGAAAGTGACATTTTGGCCCTGTTGTCCCAAACTGCCCCAGCACTTCCCACATTGCTCAAAGTGGCTAGCTTTCATCCCAACACAGTTTATAGGGCCATACGGTACATAGTTTTCAAGTTACAGACTAAGCTAAGCAAAAGTGAACCAGGCCTTTTTACTGTGAAAATGGCACTTTGGGACTGTGAAAGTGACATTTTGGCCCTGTTCGTTCCCTGTTGTCCCAAACTGCCCCAGCTCTTGCCACAATGCTCAAAGTGGCTAGCTTTCATCCCAACACAGTTTATAGGGCCATACGGTACATAGTTTTCAAGTTACAGACTAAGCTAAGCAAAAGTGAACCAGGCCTTTTTACTGTGAAAATGGCACTTTGGGACTGTGAAAGTGACATTTTGGCCCTGTTGTCCCAAACTGCCCCAGCACTTCCCACATTGCTCAAAGTGGCTAGCTTTCATCCCAACACAGTTTATAGGGCCATACGGTACATAGTTTTCAAGTTACAGACTAAGCTAAGCAAAAGTGAACCAGGCCTTTTTACTGTGAAAATGGCACTTTGGGACTGTGAAAGTGACATTTTGGCCCTGTTGTCCCAAACTGCCCCAGCACTTCCCACATTGCTCAAAGTGGCTAGCTTTCATCCCAACACAGTTTATAGGGCCATACGGTACATAGTTTTCAAGTTACAGACAAAGCTAAGCAAAATTAATCTTTTTTTTTTACTGTGAAAACGGCACTTTGGGACTGTGAAAGTGACATTTTGGCCCTGTTGTCCCAAACTGCCCCAGCACTTCCCACATTGCTCAAAGTGGCTAGCTTTCATCCCAACACAGTTTATAGGGCCATACGGTACATAGTTTTCAAGTTACAGACTAAGCTAAGCAAAATGAATCTGTTTTTTTTTACTGTGAAAATGGCACTTTGGGACTGTGAAAGTGACATTTTGGCCCTGTTGTCCCAAACTGCCCCAGCACTTCCCACATTGCTCAAAGTGGCTAGCTTTCATCCCAACACAGTTTATAGGGCCATACGGTACATAGTTTTCAAGTTACAGACTAAGCTAAGCAAAAGTGAACCAGGCCTTTTTACTGTGAAAATGGCACTTTGGGACTGTGAAAGTGACATTTTGGCCCTGTTGTCCCAAACTGCCCCAGCACTTCCCACATTGCTCAAAGTGGCTAGCTTTCATCCCAACACAGTTTATAGGGCCATACGGTACATAGTTTTCAAGTTACAGACTAAGCTAAGCAAAATGAATCTGTTTTTTTTTTACTGTGAAAATGGCACTTTGGGACTGTGAAAGTGACATTTTGGCCCTGTTGTCCCAAACTGCCCCAGCACTTCCCACATTGCTCAAAGTGGCTAGCTTTCATCCCAACACAGTTTATAGGGCCATACGGTACATAGTTTTCAAGTTACAGACTAAGCTAAGCAAAAGTGAACCAGGCCTTTTTACTGTGAAAATGGCACTTTGGGACTGTGAAAGTGACATTTTGGCCCTGTTGTCCCAAACTGCCCCAGCACTTCCCACATTGCTCAAAGTGGCTAGCTTTCATCCCAACACAGTTTATAGGGCCATACGGTACATAGTTTTCAAGTTACAGACTAAGCTAAGCAAAAGTGAACCAGGCCTTTTTACTGTGAAAATGGCACTTTGGGACTGTGAAAGTGACATTTTGGCCCTGTTGTCCCAAACTGCCCCAGCACTTCCCACATTGCTCAAAGTGGCTAGCTTTCATCCCAACACAGTTTATAGGGCCATACGGTACATAGTTTTCAAGTTACAGACTAAGCTAAGCAAAATGAATCTTTTTTTTTTTACTGTGAAAACGGCACTTTGGGACTGTGAAAGTGACATTTTGGCCCTGTTGTCCCAAACTGCCCCAGCACTTCCCACATTGCTCAAAGTGGCTAGCTTTCATCCCAACACAGTTTATAGGGCCATACGGTACATAGTTTTCAAGTTACAGACTAAGCTAAGCAAAAGTGAACCAGGCCTTTTTACTGTGAAAATGGCACTTTGGGACTGTGAAAGTGACATTTTGGCCCTGTTGTCCCAAACTGCCCCAGCACTTCCCACATTGCTCAAAGTGGCTAGCTTTCATCCCAACACAGTTTATAGGGCCATACGGTACATAGTTTTCAAGTTACAGACTAAGCTAAGCAAAAGTGAACCAGGCCTTTTTACTGTGAAAATGGCACTTTGGGACTGTGAAAGTGACATTTTGGCCCTGTTGTCCCAAACTGCCCCAGCACTTCCCACATTGCTCAAAGTGGCTAGCTTTCATCCCAACACAGTTTATAGGGCCATACGGTACATAGTTTTCAAGTTACAGACTAAGCTAAGCAAAAGTGAACCAGGCCTTTTTACTGTGAAAATGGCACTTTGGGACTGTGAAAGTGACATTTTGGCCCTGTTCGTTCCCTGTTGTCCCAAACTGCCCCAGCTCTTGCCACAATGCTCAAAGTGGCTAGCTTTCATCCCAACACAGTTTATAGGGCCATACGGTACATAGTTTTCAAGTTACAGACTAAGCTAAGCAAAAGTGAACCAGGCCTTTTTACTGTGAAAATGGCACTTTGGGACTGTGAAAGTGACATTTTGGCCCTGTTGTCCCAAACTGCCCCAGCACTTCCCACACTGCTCAAAGTGGCTAGCTTTCATCCCAACACAGTTTATAGGGCCATACGGTACATAGTTTTCAAGTTACAGACTAAGCTAAGCAAAAGTGAACCAGGCCTTTTTACTGTGAAAATGGCACTTTGGGACTGTGAAAGTGACATTTTGGCCCTGTTGTCCCAAACTGCCCCAGCACTTCCCACATTGCTCAAAGTGGCTAGCTTTCATCCCAACACAGTTTATAGGGCCATACGGTACATAGTTTTCAAGTTACAGACTAAGCTAAGCAAAATGAATCTTTTTTTTTTTACTGTGAAAACGGCACTTTGGGACTGTGAAAGTGACATTTTGGCCCTGTTGTCCCAAACTGCCCCAGCACTTCCCACATTGCTCAAAGTGGCTAGCTTTCATCCCAACACAGTTTATAGGGCCATACGGTACATAGTTTTCAAGTTACAGACTAAGCTAAGCAAAAGTGAACCAGGCCTTTTTACTGTGAAAATGGCACTTTGGGACTGTGAAAGTGACATTTTGGCCCTGTTGTCCCAAACTGCCCCAGCACTTCCCACATTGCTCAAAGTGGCTAGCTTTCATCCCAACACAGTTTATAGGGCCATACGGTACATAGTTTTCAAGTTACAGACTAAGCTAAGCAAAAGTGAACCAGGCCTTTTTACTGTGAAAATGGCACTTTGGGACTGTGAAAGTGACATTTTGGCCCTGTTGTCCCAAACTGCCCCAGCACTTCCCACATTGCTCAAAGTGGCTAGCTTTCATCCCAACACAGTTTATAGGGCCATACGGTACATAGTTTTCAAGTTACAGACTAAGCTAAGCAAAATGAATCTTTTTTTTTTTACTGTGAAAACGGCACTTTGGGACTGTGAAAGTGACATTTTGGCCCTGTTGTCCCAAACTGCCCCAGCACTTCCCACATTGCTCAAAGTGGCTAGCTTTCATCCCAACACAGTTTATAGGGCCATACGGTACATAGTTTTCAAGTTACAGACTAAGCTAAGCAAAAGTGAACCAGGCCTTTTTACTGTGAAAATGGCACTTTGGGACTGTGAAAGTGACATTTTGGCCCTGTTCGTTCCCTGTTGTCCCAAACTGCCCCAGCTCTTGCCACAATGCTCAAAGTGGCTAGCTTTCATCCCAACACAGTTTATAGGGCCATACGGTACATAGTTTTCAAGTTACAGACTAAGCTAAGCAAAAGTGAACCAGGCCTTTTTACTGTGAAAATGGCACTTTGGGACTGTGAAAGTAACATTTTGGCCCTGTTGTCCCAAACTGCCCCAGCACTTCCCACATTGCTCAAAGTGGCTAGCTTTCATCCCAACACAGTTTATAGGGCCATACGGTACATAGTTTTCAAGTTACAGACTAAGCTAAGCAAAAGTGAACCAGGCCTTTTTACTGTGAAAATGGCACTTTGGGACTGTGAAAGTGACATTTTGGCCCTGTTGTCCCAAACTGCCCCAGCACTTCCCACATTGCTCAAAGTGGCTAGCTTTCATCCCAACACAGTTTATAGGGCCATACGGTACATAGTTTTCAAGTTACAGACAAAGCTAAGCAAAATGAATCTTTTTTTTTTACTGTGAAAACGGCACTTTGGGACTGTGAAAGTGACATTTTGGCCCTGTTGTCCCAAACTGCCCCAGCACTTCCCACATTGCTCAAAGTGGCTAGCTTTCATCCCAACACAGTTTATAGGGCCATACGGTACATAGTTTTCAAGTTACAGACTAAGCTAAGCAAAATGAATCTGTTTTTTTTTACTGTGAAAACGGCACTTTGGGACTGTGAAAGTGACATTTTGGCCCTGTTGTCCCAAACTGGCCCAGCACTTCCCACATTGCTCAAAGTGGCTAGCTTTCATCCCAACACAGTTTATAGGGCCATACGGTACATAGTTTTCAAGTTACAGACTAAGCTAAGCAAAAGTGAACCAGGCCTTTTTACTGTGAAAATGGCACTTTGGGACTGTGAAAGTGACATTTTGGCCCTGTTGTCCCAAACTGCCCCAGCACTTCCCACATTGCTCAAAGTGGCTAGCTTTCATCCCAACACAGTTTATAGGGCCATACGGTACATAGTTTTCAAGTTACAGACTAAGCTAAGCAAAAGTGAACCAGGCCTTTTTACTGTGAAAATGGCACTTTGGGACTGTGAAAGTGACATTTTGGCCCTGTTCGTTCCCTGTTGTCCCAAACTGCCCCAGCTCTTGCCACAATGCTCAAAGTGGCTAGCTTTCATCCCAACACAGTTTATAGGGCCATACGGTACATAGTTTTCAAGTTACAGACTAAGCTAAGCAAAAGTGAACCAGGCCTTTTTACTGTGAAAATGGCACTTTGGGACTGTGAAAGTGACATTTTGGCCCTGTTGTCCCAAACTGCCCCAGCACTTCCCACACTGCTCAAAGTGGCTAGCTTTCATCCCAACACAGTTTATAGGGCCATACGGTACATAGTTTTCAAGTTACAGACTAAGCTAAGCAAAAGTGAACCAGGCCTTTTTACTGTGAAAATGGCACTTTGGGACTGTGAAAGTGACATTTTGGCCCTGTTGTCCCAAACTGCCCCAGCACTTCCCACATTGCTCAAAGTGGCTAGCTTTCATCCCAACACAGTTTATAGGGCCATACGGTACATAGTTTTCAAGTTACAGACTAAGCTAAGCAAAATGAATCTTTTTTTTTTTACTGTGAAAACGGCACTTTGGGACTGTGAAAGTGACATTTTGGCCCTGTTGTCCCAAACTGCCCCAGCACTTCCCACATTGCTCAAAGTGGCTAGCTTTCATCCCAACACAGTTTATAGGGCCATACGGTACATAGTTTTCAAGTTACAGACTAAGCTAAGCAAAAGTGAACCAGGCCTTTTTACTGTGAAAATGGCACTTTGGGACTGTGAAAGTGACATTTTGGCCCTGTTGTCCCAAACTGCCCCAGCACTTCCCACATTGCTCAAAGTGGCTAGCTTTCATCCCAACACAGTTTATAGGGCCATACGGTACATAGTTTTCAAGTTACAGACTAAGCTAAGCAAAAGTGAACCAGGCCTTTTTACTGTGAAAATGGCACTTTGGGACTGTGAAAGTGACATTTTGGCCCTGTTGTCCCAAACTGCCCCAGCACTTCCCACATTGCTCAAAGTGGCTAGCTTTCATCCCAACACAGTTTATAGGGCCATACGGTACATAGTTTTCAAGTTACAGACTAAGCTAAGCAAAATGAATCTTTTTTTTTTTACTGTGAAAACGGCACTTTGGGACTGTGAAAGTGACATTTTGGCCCTGTTGTCCCAAACTGCCCCAGCACTTCCCACATTGCTCAAAGTGGCTAGCTTTCATCCCAACACAGTTTATAGGGCCATACGGTACATAGTTTTCAAGTTACAGACTAAGCTAAGCAAAAGTGAACCAGGCCTTTTTACTGTGAAAATGGCACTTTGGGACTGTGAAAGTGACATTTTGGCCCTGTTCGTTCCCTGTTGTCCCAAACTGCCCCAGCTCTTGCCACAATGCTCAAAGTGGCTAGCTTTCATCCCAACACAGTTTATAGG